>NC_042495.1:2957251-2968122 GCF_005508785.2 Acyrthosiphon pisum | reverse complement strand
GAAACTCAAATTAAACTTTTATGGGCGTTTGAAATTCATATTTTTACAACATTTGATATTCACTCGATTTCTTACGTAACAATTTTCTTATTTTGTTGTAATTAAAAAACGAGTGACTGTAGAAACTTGAAAATTTCACTGAATGTTAATATTAGCATTTTATATATACGATAAAATTTTTAAAATAATTTGACTCTTTTTGAGCTGTTTACGGACATTGTAAGTTTTCAATTTTTTTAGTTTTTTTTTTCTATAAATATCAATAAAGTTTTATCTGTTGGGCCAAAAAGTGTATAAATTTAATACAAAGCTCCTGATATATTGTTACAATATCAGTTGAAAAATATTAAAAATACATAGGCACAATTTTTTTTTATAAGCATTTAAAGATCAAATTTGGACAAAATTTATCAAATTTTAATTTGAAAAATTATTTTGTAGTTAAAAATTTATAAAATGTTCAATTTTTGTATCTAAGAATTGAAAATTTAAAACAAGATTCCACGTAAGTAATTAATACTGTTACCAAAAAATCTAAAAAATACATTTACGCAGTTTATTTTTATAGTCATTTTAAGTACAAATTTGGACGAAATTACATATTAAAAACCTAGGATAACTATTTTAGTTATTTTGTTGTGATTGTATAATATTATTCGTGGGTACTTGAAACTTCTAAAGTATACTATTATATATCTATGATAGTACCACGGTTTTTTGTTGATGTATAACGCGTTATAAGTACCTAATAAATATTATGATATGATTAATTTGGAATTTATTATAGGTACCTAATATAATATTATGTCTTATACCTAGACTAACATACCGTCTCCGCTCAGAATCGTTTTTCTTATACAATGATATTATATCATTGAATTCAAATTTAATACCATCCATTATACAGTGACCCACTTGTAACCTACTGTACAGCAGAGCGAAATCCACTTACCCACCTTTTTTTACTTTACTTTATTTTTACCATGAAAACTGCGGTTCAATGGTATAAGTGCGTTAAATTAAGTATATTTAATTATACGATTTAGTGAGATACCTATTCGGTTCAATTAAATCATATAGATTCACGTTGTGTGAGATACGATTAATATAATATTATAGCTTTAAAAATAAAATAAAATAGATTATTTTTAATACCTGTGATGAAAGTAAATGTTTGATGAACCTACCTACTATTTTGGTAGGTATGAACAATTTTTAAAACTACCATACTGTAATAGGTATACCAAAAAAAAACCAACAATTGGGGAAATAGAAATAATAGAACAGGTTATTTATTATCTTTTTTCAAATCGTAGAATATTTTCTAAGTTTTAAACATTTAAATGAAGCATAAAAGTTTGAAAAATGTATAATATTATGTATACTGTATGGTTTATTTTGTTATGTAATAATATTATGAATTATCACTTAAAAATCTATAGCCGATGCTACTTTTTTTTTTCATTATTATAAGGAAATCTACAATCTATACAGTTTTGCATATGATATAATATAATATAATATGTTTATTTATCAAACCGAAGAATACCGCTCCGACCATTCGTGGTCACCTCACTCACCTACACCTCAATGTACCCGGATTGCCTATACACTGCGCCGGCCAACCGATAAAATATAATATTATTATTAAATATTATAATCTTGTTAATATAATAAGTTTATTACTATTGTGATTATTGTCTATTGCATTCTAAACGGAAAACCTTACAACATGTAGTTGCGCGTTTAACGATCAAAACCAGTTGAGGTTTTTCGTATCAGTTTATTCATATTTTTATTTAAACTACAAATTAACCTGTATTTCAAATGAAGAAAATTAATTAAAATCTATTTACTCCAAACTGTGTAGTATGTTAATCTCCGTCTCAAATGTCTCACCTTGAGATTAGGTCTAACTATCATTAGTCTACGGAAAAACTTTTTTTTTTTTTTTTAATGGGTAAAGTGTATTTAAGATAATCTATATGAAAAATAGGTAAGAATATTATTATTATTTATTAAACATTTAGACCTACCTATAAATTATTTAACAAGCGTTATTCGAAAGAACAGTTTTTCGTTACATTATTAACTTCGGTAATTTGTTCTGTCCTTGTTCGTTTGGATAGAAATTTATCAAAAAATAAATAAACATTTATACTACCTTATTTCAGTCGAGTCAAATTTTGACGAGATCAACTCTTTTAGCGCGTGAAATAAAAAAAAACTTCGGAAACATTACTCGCCGCCACGCCGCTATACGCGTGTGATCTAGTTAAGTCGTACGTCGCTGTTCTGTGCTTCTAAACGGATATAATTTATATATATTATCATGATATTATGGCTTGCAAATATTTGACGTGATTAAAATGTCGTCACGGCTAATCAATTGTACTTATTTAATATTAAACTATACCAAAGGTTTATACGTATATTTTTTTTCGTTTCTCAGTCCTTAAATAGATCAAAACGTCAAGATAATATTATAATATTGTATATTTATATCGGATAAAAAATCCGTTTTTTTCGTCGGCGGATTTATTATTCGTCGGCGGTTTCGTTTTTTTCTTTTGAAATCCAGCCGTTCATATTATTAATTAGTCTTTCGCTCTCCGTACTACATTCCGCATCGGGTCAATATCTAATAATAATAATAACAACACAGAATAGTATTATACCCGGTCGCGTCGCAACACACATATATCAATTTAAAGCCTGTCGATGTCGGTGGCGTTTTGGGACCGCGGGACATGGCGTATTATATAGCGTAGTATTATATTATTATATATCCGATTTCGAGCCCGCCTACTGCAGCAGCTGGGGACGACGCAAAGACGCGCACAATAAATCTTGATATTGTAATATTAATAATAATAATAATAATAATAATAATGATAACATGTATATAAAGTCGAATTTCGATATATAACAGTGTGTTGTTGTTGTAATACAATATTATATTATAATAGTAGGTAGGTACCTATAAACACGAAAAATAGCGAATCTTCAAAATAAGAAAATAATATATAGGTAGTAACGTACATACTTATTTATAATTAATAATATATTATTATGTGATCGATCCAAACTTAACATTTGTTTTGATTTTATAATAATAAATACACAATTTGTATTTTTTTAGCACAATATGTGATGATAGAATAAAATTAAAATGCTAGTGTTGAGCAAACTTAATAATGTAAATTGTTAAATATATAATAATATATTAAAATCAGTTCCGCAACTACGAGGTGGTGTGCATTGCACATCGGCCCCAATCCTAAATATAGTTACAATAATTATTGTTTAAGCAACACGCATGCTCATCGTTATAGACCGCCGCCGAGAGTGTGATGCGCGGATTAAGAAGACGCCTTTGGGGAAAACTATTGTTATGCAACACCACTAAATCGCATGTTTACCTTATAATATTACCTAGGCTAAGTTGCGTATGTATAGTAGGCCATACTCTGCGGCGTGTATATTATACATTCTGCGGCGCAGAACATTAATTGCGAAGTTCGACCCCGTCCGCGCCCTCCGATCAACATCGCACTATTTTCTATCACCGCTTGTCAACTGGTTCCCTTTACGCACTTCCCTAGTATAGGAAGTTATTATTCCTTATACAATGTGCACTTCCAGATTATCCACCTTCCGGCCTCGTGGTTACGTACCTGCCGGTAGACCAGTTTTTTGTCACCGCGCCGCCCGTTTGTGTTCACCGGACAAACCGTCCGAATTAGTAAGTCTCTCTCCATCGGCGTGCCTCGTGTATGCGGCCGATCAACATGTATTAGTGCCAGAGCTTGAAACCATTTTCAAAACCGATTTCAGAAACCGATATAAACCGTTTTAAAACCGAAACCGAAAAAAATTGAATACCAGTATTATAATTTAAAACCGAAACCGAAAAATTGGAAACCATTATTATTATTTTTTTAATTGACGTTTTTAAATACGTAAATTCCATTAATACGCATAATTAATACTCATAATAAAATTGAGATCATAATTAAAATGTTAATAACCATTTCATTATTCGCAAAATTATTAGTTGCTTTATTAATAGTAATGATATAAAATGTATATTATAAATTATAGATAGGTACTAGCAAACACTATATATGACAATACGGAACAAACAACGATAACTGTATATACGACACAGCCCCCTGAAAATACTTTAGAAACCAGTATACAAAACCGAAACCGAAACCGAAGTTTCTTAATACCGGTATTGCTAAGTCAAAACCGAAATCGTAAAATTTCAAAACCGGTATACGAAATCGAAACCGAAACCGAAATTTCCTAATACTGGTATTGAAAAATTGAAACCAAAATCGAAAAAAATAAAAACTGGTATACAAAATTAAAACCGAAATTATTTCAATCGATTTCAAGCCCTGCGTATTACCCACGCCACCCGTTTTCCGCTTTTGCGGTGTCCTGTTTGCTCTTTTTTGCTAGCCGTGCTTATCGTCGCCAGTCCGCCTATTGGCGCAGTGCGAATATAGCTACCCTTTGACAATAGTTGTCCGCATTGGTGCAACTGGAGAAGGGGGGGGGGGGTACATGTCCTTATTTAGAATCCCTTTTTTTGTTTAGGTTCAACTATTGTTACTATAGTAAAACACCATAGCAGGTACCTACCAATAATAATAAAATGTATTTATTTTATACTCGGGTAGTCTCGATGTAGGTACTGCTCAACTGAATGGACAATAAGTATATGAACAGCCAAACGTATAACACAACAATACCATCGACTGCAGTGGCATTAGTGCATTTACCGATAGATTAGACAGCAGATTTTAAAGTTCCCACTATCGTAATAAAATAAAATAAATAAATAAAAATATATAATGGTGCCACCCGGGTCCTACGCTATAGGAAGTTAGATATACTTCACATTACTATTATACTTAGAGTTATCAAATAAAACATAACTTCACAATTTTTAATAAGTTTACGATAAAAAATTTTTTATTTTTTATATATATATTTTTTTACAATCAAAATGTTTTCTTTGATATTGCAGTTTTACGAACAGCAACCCATCAAAAATATTTTGCTACCCAATCGCTGGGAAGCACTGCTCTAATGGATGCATGGCTGGTGTAATTAATACGTTGACAAAATCTGCTGTAATCAATAATCATACACTATCGGGTTTAGTGTAGTACTGTAGTGTGGTAGTTTGGAGCATATATAGCTAATATATTATTATCTTATTGTCATTTGATGCATTGATAGTGGTTTTTATGATTACAAACATTGCCTTAATAGACCATTTAATATTAATATTAAAAATGTAAATAAGAGCAAAAAATATATTATAACAGAGTCCAAACAATCAACATCACGTTCAGAGGTTAGTGAACCACTTGACTCTTTCAAAAAATAAATAAATTATAAAAAGCTTTGGTTCATGACTTTATTTTGGAGTGATATCTTGCATGCATTTAATAAAGCATAGTACGCCTAACACCTACCTAAATGATTACAATAATTAAAAAATACATATATATATATTATATATATGTTACGCTCAAAGTGTATAATGAGGCGTTATAGTGGATGCCATGGCAATGTATTCCTGTATAGGTACAATGCTCAATGGACAATGTGGAAAATTATACACTTCGCCCGAGCATTTTACCTACAAAATGACCAAAACACACTGCAAAAATGTAGGTAATGAAAAAGATATAAAACAATTTTGGTGTTTAATTAATAATTAATAATTTATAATTATTTATTATTTTCATATAATATAAATGTTTAAAAAAAGTAATAAACATTATATTTTATTAAATTATATTGAGATTTTAATAAATATGTTAATAGTTACATTAATATAATATATTTATATATTATAATAGTTAATATATATTATATAGTACTGAAGTAGTATAAAATAATAATAAAACATGTTATTATTATCTTCTAACTATATAAATGTAAAATGAAAATCTCTGTACAGGCTAAACTCTGGAACTTATTATCAGATCTTCTTGATTTTTTTTTTCAAATGAAAGATTATTTCTCGGGGGTTTTTATGAAAGAACATTTTAGGTAAACCTACCGAAAAAGTAGGAAATCTGGATGTCAAAAATACAATAGCACCATCTGTCCAGAAAAAAGTAAACTAAATAATAAAATAAAAATGTAGTTTATTGTTGTAGATTAAAATAATAATAGTGTATAATATTATATTGGTTGCTATTGATTAATCGGGCATGTTTGTTGATTTGTATTATTATAAAATGAATGTTTGTGGGTGTTTGTGGGTAGATTAAACCTCTGGGAAGAAGATGAGCTAAATTAAAAAGGGTTAAATTTGGTTTTTTTTATTCATCGGATTTTAGTACGGTTAGGTTAGGTTAGGATTTTGTATTAATTGATTATATTAATCCACGGTAGGTGAAATTATGTAAAAACGACAAACTTGGTATAACTTTGTACAAACAGCACGGGGTCCGCAATCTACCGCAAATAAATTACCTGCCTGATAATATATTGCTGCGAATCAGAATTTTTATTCCAGGCAACAGAAATGTTAAGATAAATTTTGAACACCATACACCAAATATTAAATGAGGAATTGAACAAAGTTTGAGTCATATAGAGTGGGTACATTTAACGGGCAACGAAGTGCACGAGATCAGCTAGTATTATATAAAATAATATTTCGTTATATTTTAACAACTTAAAATTAATTATCAGTTAAGCTTATTGTTCAACTTTTGTAACAGATTTCCTAATAAAAAAATATTTTAACAATTTAACTTACTTAAACATATTAAACTATTTGAGTTTTTTCAATCTCAAAAGTATATTAAGCTGTTTATAATTTCTTAGAATCTAATTTTAAATATTAAGTAAAATAATTATTTTAACAAAATACAAAATAATAAAAAGTGGACAAGTGGGTACAACAGGTTTTGAGTGGGTTTAATGGATTTTGTGTTAAATTTGAATTCAATTTTAGGAATATCATTGCACACGAAAAACGATTCTGAGCAGTGACAGCCTAATGTATTACTATAAAACTAACTCATCTTACCATTAATTGTTGATTTAATTGTTATCGAAAACATTGCATTAGCCATTAACTATTATTATATTATAGTATATATTGCTATTATATCATATTATTGATATTAACTTTTGAGTGTCAATACCGACTTACCGTAGAACAGCGTAAATAGAAAGTAACTAATAAGTAATAACCTAAAATGTATTGCTTATTGCCTTATTGTACAATTTATAATATTCGTGAAACTCTAAAGCCCTTGTTAATAATGTTTTTGAATAACAAAATAACTAACATCTTTATACTTCGTTGAAATATCTAATAAAGTCATAGAATATAAATATAGTACAGTAAGACTTCCGTGAACGGTCACCTCTATAAGACAGTAACCTCTCTGTAACAGTCATTTTTTTTGGTCCCGTCGAGTGTATCCTAGTGTTATTCTACCTCTGTAGGACGGGCACCTCTAAATAGCGGTTATTATATACAGTCCCTTCGGTGGCTGTTATATGGAAGTTCTACTGTATTATAAATAAGTCGTAGTAAATTGTGCATACTATGCGTCATTGCATCAAAAACTCTTTGAAGACTTATCTAAGATAAATATATTTATGTACACGCATACATTATTTGGGTTTAAGTTTTAAATGTTAGACCAATTCATCAGATATTTTTTAGTATATTGACCATATAAGTACACGCTAGCTGCGGTTGCAACTTGCAGAAGTCGTACGAAAAGAATTAATATGCAGCACAAAATACGAAAACAAATAGGCTAAGTAAAATAAGTGCCATCACGAGAGTATACAAAGGGACTAGATATACATGTCGTTTGTGTCTTAAAATAGGCGCCAATCGTGGTTTATCTTACACTCTAACAGTGCTTTCAACCGAATCAGGTATACGATATGCCACCGATTTATTAAAATATATTATAGTAACGTACACTCACGGCTATACATTTTCAGTTATACACCAACTCGAATCACTAATTATTACCATAATATATGGGCATATGGCCAATTACATATTATACCTATTGCTTTTTAAAATTTTGTTTTTTAACAACTAAAAACCGTGTAAAAAAATTGTTTTCAAAAATATTTATACTTTTAAATAACTGAGTCTTCAATGATGAAATAATCACCCAGTATTATATCTCCGGCCTAGGTTGTCATCGGCATACCTTCTGATAAATTTGTCATACGTGACACGTGCAATAAGTATGTAAATTATTATCTTGAAAATATTACAGTTACAGATAGGTATCCAAATCAAACAACAGCATCGCTATTGAAATATTCAAATACGCAGTCATTATACTGGGTTACTAGCGAATAGCGTTATTGAATATAAATATGTAATCGAGCAATCAATAATCGTTATCATCATACAGGCACGTGACCAAAAAAATTCTACCTATATAAATGCGCGGACGTCGAGACGTCGAGAAACACTTATTTCTCTGTACGAAAAACTAAAAATGTATATTACCCACAAACGGTAAATTGGCCACTTCACAAAATTCGCGGACATTGTATTACAAAATTTCCGGGCAATGTTACAAAATTAAAAACAGATTTTGTTTTTCTCGAATATTATACGCTTTGACCGTAACATACACATTTTCAATATACTTAAAAGAAATTATGTGTACGTGATATTTCATAAGATAGAAAAAAATGGCAACAATTTTTCTACGCTCGTGTTTTTATTGCCCTGCGTGACTTATACGTATGTTTAATCACATCAGCTGCCAATAATATTATTGTTCAAAAGAAAGGTCATTTTTCACGAAGAGTAAAAATGTAAACCTTAGTTCTACATTGTCTTCACTCTTCTGAAAACCTATGTCCTATAATGTTTAGCTACCTACAACATAGAATATTTAGCTGCATTAAACATACCTAGTATCTTTGGATACGAAAAGCGCTTGAACTATTAAAATGTACAACGACAGTATTTACGGGGTGATCAAGGGAATCAATCCCCCCCCCCCCATAGGCTGTATATAATATACAAACGTTTTCGGAGTCCTAACTTAAGGCCTATAACTTTAAAGGTAAAGCTATACTGGATAAAATCATATCCCCGTCCATGACAAAACCCTACTGTACAACGATGTAATCGAACAATTTCCTATAAATTCAGATAAAAAAAGGCCGTATTTACTGTACTATACGTGTATCTAATGAGTTATTACATATTATATTATACAGTGAATAGTATATATTTGTATGTTCTGAGCACTTTTTTTACAGGGAGATTTCTTCAGTTAAAGCGGACATTTCTACATGCTCCCACCCTGTAACACAAGTTTTTTAAAAAGTATGATAACAGTTTTTGTGATTGTACAACACATCACACAACTGTGTCTGTATCATTTGTTACACAAACAAAATAAATATGTTTTTACCATCAATGTATTATTCATAAGTGTTGGTAACACTGAACTTTTTTTATTCATTCGTACTAAAATTAATTTAGCTATACATTTCAGTAACTAATAATCCGTTGTTAAACCAAATTATGCTTTTTATTTTATTGTCTTGTTTCACTTATACATTTATTTTTTTAGTAAGAATTTTAAATTTAATTTTTTTCTTTAAAATAAAAAAAAAAACATGAACTTTCAAAAAACTAGCTGCGATTATTCTTCATTAGTTTCTTTAGTACGAAACCAACCATATCCAACATATCCGCAATATACCACATACACATCAAGATTAAAAACATATAATTTATTTCCGTCAACTATACCTCAAAACAAAAATGTATTATACCTTTGAACCTTTTAAATATTGCATACGCATCAATCAATGAATTTCTTTAATTATTTTTTTTTTTTATGGGAGTTAGTCATTGTAAGTTGTATTTAAGTAAATTCTAAGAATTATATATTTATATAATATATCACCTGTCTTTAGCATTAATATTTTGAATATTTTTGGTTTTATAGTGATTTATGGTCCAATAATCGCTATAAATTTCGCCGTCAGATGGTGATTTAATGTTTATTATTTCATCATTTTGTTTTACCATAATTTAATTTACCAGTTCATTATCTACTTTTGCATTTTTTATTAATGGAGCTATTCTCTCCAGATATGACATATTCTAAAAAAGAATAATTATAAAAATTGTAATTTTGTTTTATTTTTTTTTTATTATACCTACTGTAAATGTTTTATTTTTTACGTACTTTTTTAACTTTTGTTTTGTTCATGGTTTTTTCGTTTTCATATCTCTTTTTGTTTTATTTGGTTTTTTGGGTTCTGGTTTCGTCTCGTTATAATTGTTCTGAAATTATATACAATTTGATTACTGAAAATCTAGTAAAAATATATACATCGTATTCAATACAATATAGACACAGGTATAATACTGATTATTAACTGGTTAATATAATTATTATTAGATATTATATTTTAATTATTGCAAATATTATGATGTAAAAATGCTGTTGAAGGATAATGGTAAATATCAAAATCACTACGACTCTTTTGATGATAAACAATATTATACACAGTTAAAAAAAACATTTATTTTATTTATTTTTTTCTTAATCAAAACCATATTCAATATTCATGTATCCCTATTATAAGTGAACGCTTTTAAGGTTTTTATACACAACTATCATTAGAATTGGTTATTATTATTATTATTATAATTATACGCTTTATACATGCAAGAAAATTGTTAATATAATTCTTATTAGATATTATATTTTAATTACTGTAAATATGTTGCATAAATAACTAAGAATGTATTATATTTTGTATAAAAGAAAATGCATTGACTATTAAAACCTTTGTTAACTTATTATCAGCTT
>NC_042495.1:2954576-2957201 GCF_005508785.2 Acyrthosiphon pisum | reverse complement strand
ACATCTATAATTTATGTACTGCGATTGTTCGTATTCAATTTTAAGTTATTTTTTATCATCTAATAAACTGTTTGTTTGTTTGTTAATTATTCGTATTTTTTCATAGTGTATTCTATTTCTTCTTCGTCTGAATCGTTTAAATTTGATTCAATTTGTTCATTCTTTTCTTAAATTTTTTCTTTGATGGACGTGAGCGATTCCATTTTTTATTAATTTTATTTTGAACTGTTAATAGTAATATTTAATTATTAATAAATCTATTCAATAAAATAAACACATTAAAATAGCTCTTATTTTATTTATTCATAAATAATAACGAGCGGGATGATTAATTGTATTGAATTTAATTTAATTGAATATGAATGTTTAAGTAAATCTATATTGTTAAGAGATATTCTAATATTTATTTAAGTAATTATATTTATATAGTTTTAACTTTTAAATATTATTAATTCAATGATAAATCACAGCTAGCGAACGTCATCGGATTCGGATTATACGAAGCTGATAATAAGTTAACAAGTTTTAATAGTCAATGCATTTTCTTTTTTACAAAATATAATACATTCTTAGTTATTTATGCAACATATTTACAGTAATTAAAATATAATATCTAATAAGAATTATATTAACAATTTTCTTGCATGTATAAAGCGTATAAATGTATAATTATAATAATAACCAATTCTAATGATAGCTGTGTATAAAAACCTTAAAAGCGTTCACTTATAATAGGGATATATAAGTATTTTAAAGCGTATATATTATTTAAGATAATTTAATGTTATACATTTATATTATATAAATATAAAATGAGAAATGTTAAATATTTTTTTTTTTGTAGGAAAAAACGGTATCTCTCAAACATCTTAGACAATTGTTTTATTATTAATTTTTTATTTATGAGATATATTTCTCATCCTATCCAAAACAAAAAATTCTGAATATTTTGCGGGTACAGGTACGGTGTCAATACTAGGAGGAAACGGGTTACTTTGTACATCAACTTCTTTTGATAAGAACCGTCTACATACTATACATCGTGTATAATAACAATAATCTTTAAACGCTTGTATATCTTTAAATCAAATAAACTGGTATAATAAGGATTGTATGTTTGAATTTTCGAAACGTATAACCCTTAGATCTTTCATGATGAAAACATGCACTGCTACATCACTTTTGATCCCCTACATTTTGTATACACAGTTCAACTAATGTATAATTTCCAGGTGAATCTGTTAAAATATTTAATACGTGGTCCTTTACCATAAATAGGTAATAATTTACTACTAACATAAAGGTGATTTCAGGGTTAAAACGATAATATTCTAAAGATTCTAGGACATCGTTGATTGTTCTATTCCGTATATTGTTTGAATCGATTGAAGACATTGTAATTTACAAACAAATTCAACCCGTAAAAAATAAATCCATGCTCTAAAAATTAGGATAAATAATTTAGTTTAGTAAAAAAAAGTAATTGTAAAAAATATTAAATTAGATTTATAAATATTTTATGTTAGCATAACTAATGTTCAGCAATAAAATTTGTATTATAATTGAATATCGTACACGTATTCGTTTGAATCGTTCCATATGTAACATACACCTACCTACCTATATTAATATATTTTTTTTTCATAAAAATAATATCTATACTAATGATATACTTACATTGTTATTTTGAGAAGTTCTGTTCAGACTGTTGTTGAATACAATGTTTACGATGAAACTGCGGTCTCCCTGACAACATGAGCACTGTTATATAGACGTTTCATTGAAGTGGTTTTTATATATAATACACATCATATAATGTCCGCTTCAACGAAACGCCTATATGACTGTTTTATCGCTGTTTTTTTTTTTTTTTTTGGTTATTAGTTTTTATAATAATATATATTTATATACATATAATACACATTATATAATATCCGCTTCAACGAAACGTCTATATGACAGTGTTATCGCTGTTTTTTTTTTCATTAAACATCAAATACCGCAACACCTTTGACAATTGACGTAACAGTGGCTTAAATTATTATTACTTAAAATTATATTATCCCTGTTACGTCAATGGTCAGAGATGTCGCGGTATTTGATGTTTAATAAAAAAAAGGTGAGTAAGTGAATGTCGCTCTGCTGTACAGTAGGTTACAAGTGGGTCACTGCATAATGGATGGTATTAAATTTGAATTCAATGATATAATATCATTGTATAAGAAAAACGATTCTGAGCGGAGACGGTATGTCAGTCTAGGTATAAGACATAATATTATATAGTCTATGCCTCTATGGTATTAAAAAAAAATTGACCTATAATAGGTTCCCACCTATAAAAAATTACAAATTAATCATACCACAATATCTATTAGGTACTTATAACGCGTTATACATCAACAAAAAACCGTGATACTATCATAGATATATAATAGTATACTTTAGAAGTTTCAAGTATACCCATTACCCACGAATAATATTATACAATCACAACAAAATAACTAAAATAGTTATTCTAGGTTTTTAATATGTAATTTCGTCCAAATTTGAACTTAAAATGACTATAAAAATAAACTGTGTAATGTATTTTTTCGATTTTTTTGGTAACAGAATTAATTACTTACG
>NC_042495.1:2934433-2953936 GCF_005508785.2 Acyrthosiphon pisum | reverse complement strand
TTACATGTAAATTCTAATAATATTCGAACCAAAAATGAAATGTTTGTTTACATCACATTTGATATAATTATATTAATATTGATGAATACATTAACTATGGTTTACAATAATATTAATGCATTGTTATATTAAAATGTAGCCGTTGTAGGTACCATACTTGTTAACATAAATATAACACAGTCATAAAATGAGTTGTAGATACACTTTATGAACAAAGGGGTCATCATTAGATATTCTAGCATCTCAAAGGCTTATGAAAAAAAATTAAGTGCCACTCCCCAGCATTTTTAGATTAGTAGATACTGGCAATGAAAAAAACTACAAAATATTTGAATTAAAAAATAAACTCGATATTTTTCAACAATTTTCAGTACCAAACTGATAACAAAAATAATCACTATCTTAATTGAAAATGTTGATAACTGAAGCTTCTAAAATTTTGTACAAAATCCTTCGTATCGTGTAATAAAATTTGTTTTCCTTAATCATGTAAAAACACAACATTTAACACGAGTCAATGGGGGGGGGGGGGTCCGGACCCCATGGACCTCCCCCCGTAAATACGCCACTGAATAAAAATAGTACAATATTATGATGCCACAACAACTACATACAGACGTATATACCAGGAGATTTTACACTGGGAACCGTGATTCCAGAAAAAATTCAACGCTCTATTAGCTGAATCTAGCGGTATTCCACAATATTATTAACATAGTATATTTCACATACCAGCACGATTTAAGACCATCTTAAATCGTGCATACCAGAGAGTAGAATCATGAGAAAATGTATTATTATTATTATTATTATTATTATTCTGTGGAAGAATCACGAAAACTGATAACATTATCTATTGCATGGTAGCTGGTAACCCAGCTTACGGATCTTGGCAAATTGTGTTATACCAACAATGGTTATGTTTACGGGACGTTGTTCAGTTGTTGTCAACGTTTATTTTCATTTTTTTGTTTACGCTATCGTACTTTTCACCACGGCCATGGTTGAATTTTTATAACGCCTACGCCATTTGCTACTGTTGTAGTAGTACCTGTACTAGTGTCGTCGATATTGGAGTTTGTTATTCGGAAGTCGACCGGATGAGGACCGCTGTTGATCCGATTCCACGTCTGTTCAGTAGTCCAGTCCACAGACTATAGTATAACTCCACTCTCCGGTCGCCAACGGTCCGTTCGTAGTTCACCACATACATAGTACGATCGTATATTTTCAATCAGAAGTCTCAATCTCCTGAAACAAGTGCTCAGCTTCGACCACTCGTAAGACCATTCGCTTATAGGTAATATCATTGTGGAAAAATCGGCCATGTACAACACTAGAAGTTCAAGTACGGAAAATCGATTTTTGTTACTTATTTTTTTTATATTTTTCTGCCCTAGAGACAGACACCCTCCTTTGATGTAGGGACTAGGGGGTCGTGACCGTATCAAACCTACAATATTGTTGTTTCTAGTAATATTGCCATGGCCTAGTTAGTTAATGCACTAAAAAATGCTTGATTGTAATGTGTGCTCTTCGGCACCTGTGCTAAAATGTGAACTATAAACCTTCGATTATCTATCTACATGATAATAACTTCCAAATGTTATATGATAAACAATCATAACAATTTATCCAAAGTTTTTTATTTTAATTCATTACCTAGCTAAACTTAATATTTTTTCTACCAACCTAAATTGAATAGATGCCTCTTAAATGCATTTTTTTTAACATGCAGAGTAAACTCTTAATATTTTATAATTTCTTATAAATTTGTAGATTATTTTTAAACAGTAAATATCATGCAGGTCCTACCTTATCCTTTGATCCAGTCTTAAACAGAAAACATTTATAAAAAAAATTTTATGTTGGGAATATCTACTCTTTTATTTCAATATATTTTATTTATTTAGGTGCCTACCTAAAGAATTGCATTGAATTAAAAATGGTTTTTTAATATTTTCAAGCTTGAACATATGAATTATACAATGAAAAAGACCTCCCCTGTCGGAAAACCTAATGTTATATAATTATGTTGAGCATCTATCAATGACAAGGTTAATATTTTGTAGTAAAAAATATTTAATACCTATTATATTTTTGTAGTACCTATAGGTTAGTTGTTTTAATAAATTAATAGGTAAGCATATTTTGTATTCAAATAATATACTATATATTAGATCTTCCTATATCAAACGTAAACATTATGTAACTAACTTAATTTTGACTCAATAAGCTATAATAACCAACCGAATATAAAATGTATTTTTTCTATGGTTAATTTAATTCATTAAACAAAACAGGTATGTACAAACACATTACAGTAACTACAGGGTGTCCTGTGAGGACATACCCAATAGCCCGTACAGGGGTCATAACTGGACAAAAACCAGTTTTTTACCTATAAACTACAAAAATTATTTGAAATTATGAGATCAATGAAAATAAAATGTTGAAAAGTCAAAATCTTCAATTGTTTCAAAAATAAAAATACAAAAAAATAATTTTTTAAACTGTTTTACCAAAAATTGTAATTAAATTAAAAAATAAGATATGTCTAGTCCTTGTCTCTGAGTCTAAAAAAAATCAGATTTATAAATTTATGATACCTATATCTGTTATCTCAGGAGATAACGCAATAGGTAAATCCTAGCGGGACACCCTGTATATACCACAGAATAAGACTGAAAATAATATTACATTACTATTTATAATATAAGATAAGTAAATTGTAAATTTAATAAATATTGATTAAACAACATACAGGGTTATTAAAATTAATAATAGAATTATGATAGAATTATTTTCTTCCTACAATTTGGTTAAGAAATTGTTCTCTTAAATTGTGAAATTTAATAGCCAAACAGATGAGTGCAAAACTAGCCATCACTGCTATAGTCTAAGGTCCAATTATGTATAATATTCCTGATAATAATTAAGTAAAAAATGACAATTGTAAAATTACAAATGAGTAAAATAAGTCTATAGGTACCATAAAAATTTCTAATACACGCTATTTTTTTGAAATTCTTGTTCTATAATTTGTACAGAAATTGGTAAATAGACTTATAATATATGAGCAAATAATGATGATTTAATTTAATTGTTATAATTCCTAATTTATAATTGTTATTTTTTAGGTGGCGGTAGTCACGGTAATCAGTATATCAGAAAGGTTGAAACTTTCAGACAACAACAACTTCAACTGCAGCAGCAACAACAACAACAGCAAACAATGTCTAATGATGCAAATTGTGTAACATCAGTAAGCTTTTAAAATTTGTTTCATTGTTATCATTATTTATTTTATTACCTATTTAATATTAAGTACATACCTATCAATGCTTTGAGATATACATAATACATACAATATTAGTCTTGTTAAGATTAAATTATGATATACATGTGCTTTTTAAAAATTGTAATGTGCCTATTTTTACTCAGTTAATATTGAACACATTATAAATTCTAAAATAATTAAATAGTAAAATATTAAATTTATAGGATTATTATTTGTAAAGCCCGTGTATTATTCAATGAGTGTAGTTGTTTTGCAATTTCATAAAAAATTGCTATTACATTTTTACCTATATAAAGTAGGTACTAATTGCACAAACATTAACTATTTAATAATTGTAGGTATATAAAAAAAATCTTGCATAATTTAATAATTGTAATTATTGAAATAAATGTATACCTAACGAAAAATATTCACAGCAGTAAATCAAATTATAATGATAAAACAAATTTTACGCCCCAAAAAATTCTAGTGAAACAGTACCTAACCATAATATTATTGATTTTTTTATTTATTCGACTAATAGTTAATTTATATACATTTACTTGCCCTTTACTTAACTTAAATATTGTAAATGCTTATTGATATTAAATTTATGAAGTTTTTATTAATACAATAATTGACCCTCGGTTTTATCACTATTTATTAATTAGTTTTTTGTTTTCTTGTTTATAAATTGATAATGATGATGATAATATTAATATTATTTATTTTATTGTATTTAATAAAGTAACTATATTTGCTTTTATTTTTAGAAAACAACTACTCCAATGAAAAAACCAATTCAACAACAGTCCATGCCCTTGCAGGATGCACCATCACAACAATCAACATGTTCTAAACCAGTTGTTGATACTCAAATACCGACAGCCTCAGTTACTCAAACGTCTCCAGTAAAAGATTTTGTGGTATATATCTATGTTTTTACATTTAACGATTGCAATGGTCACATACTCGTATTTACATAATATATACACATCAAATCACTGTTATCGCCATTCTTGTTAACAAGTTTATTTTCCATTGCCTTGAGCGATATTAAATTTTTATAGTGAATACCAATTAATTAATTACATTTATGTATTTATAAATACATAATTATTAAATTATTAATATTTGTATAGATTAAAAACAAATTACTATAACATTGCAAAAGAACATGTCTATATATTCTGACAGATTTAAGTTTGCCGCATATTTTAAAATTACAGTACATCTATTTCAGAGTCGTAGTGCGGATTTGATCAATCCATATCATTTTTGGATTAAAGATTGCAAATATTATTCCTGGGGCGTCTCGCATAAACGTGAGACAGCTAAGCTTAAAATTTGTTGCGGTGATGTAAATTCAGTATGGTTGAAGCTATTACTTGTTGCCAATAATACTTATTTTTTTTATATAAATATAAAAGTCCTAATAAGATTACCTAACATTGTTATAATTAAACTATTCAAAAGAAAAAATAATTTGTGTATTTTTAGTTGCATTAGACTATTAATTAAACTTGATATAAAAATTAATCATATTTTTATAACAAAATTACCTATATTAAATAATTTTAAAATTTTAGTTTATTGTGATTGGCAACTTGTAAACCCAACCGTTAATTTGATGGTATTTATCATATCATCTGACAAGTAGGATTCTATATATACACAAATATTGTGTTTATTTATAGTCCAAGTCAGTGATATTTTGTCATCATTTGTGATGGATTGTGTCATAGCTTTTTTGGTAACTACATAGACCTTGGCAGATCAAACACTGTCCTCTTATAATAATAATAATAATAATAATAATTTTAGTTAATACAATTAAAATATTATTATTATTATTATTTATGCTATACTATTTTGATGTATTATCTGCTAAAGTATATGTGTCTTGCGCTAACTGAAAATACTTCTTCGCCACGTTTTTAAAAATTGCTTATGTTGTCTCATTGTCTATATAGAATAAACGGATAAAACTTGAAGATGAAAGTTCGATTACCGAGAAGTCTGAAGTAAAATGGCCTGTTAAACGAAGTATGCAATTCTATTCAAATTAAGTTATTGTCATTTGTGTGAATTTATTATTTTAAATTTATAAATTTAATTTTGTGTTAGAAATTAATAAGAAAGAACGGAAAAAGCGCTTGAATGCTCGAATGCGTCGTTTAGTATCTCCCAAAAGTCCATTAATGGTATTTTCTGAGTTGTTCAAGGATGTACCAATTCAATTACAAGAGCACTCAATAAATAATGTTACGGGTTACACTGCTACACTTGAGGTAAGATAAATGTTGAGATATAATTGAATTAGAAGGCTTGATTTTATTTTTTTCGTATTATTATTATTAAAATAATAAATAATGTATACTTTGAAAAACAATGTAGATTGATGGTCAGATGTATACTGCAAATCACTTCTCCAAGACTCAGGCCAAACAAAAAGCATGTGAAAATTTCTTGCGCATTATGTTGGCTAAAAAAATAAGTGAGCGATCTGGTAGGTTGATCTTATTAACTTTTAATGATAATCGGAAAAAAAATCCCCAAAGCAAATACTTATATATAATCTTACTTCTTAAAATACTCATAACACGCTTTAAAATCAAAATATAATAAAAAGCCTATGATATTACCTAGATGATAATCTTACATTTAAATTATGACATTTAAAAGCCAATTCACACCAATTTTTAAACTAACCTGATCTGCTGGGCATACAAATTTTCATTTTTTAAATAAGTATTTTTTATAATTAAAATGACTTAAATATTTATATATTTTTAGTTATTATATTACTGTTTAAGAGTTTTTGTGGACATGCAGTATATTATTTACCGTTTCCACTATATGAAATGGACAACTTTTCATGAATAGATCGATTGTTAAACTGTTTAATATCAGACATCAAAATTATATTATAATAAATAAATATTAAATATGTTTGACTATTAAAAGTATCAGACTGATAATTTAACTTTAGAGAAAAATCAACATAAATTTGTTATTCGGAGTCTTCAAGTTTACCTTCCACTAATTATGAATAATTGTAGAATTATGACTTTTTCTCGTCTAGATAAGGTTATTACTTATACAGTAGACGCCCCTTATAAGACTCACTTTGGGACCAGCACAAAGTGAGTCTTATAACCGAATGAATCTTATAGACTAAGTGGTAAAAAAAAAAATTAATTTTGTAATTATAAATTTTATTTTACTACATATTTTGCTTCAATTTTAATACTTTAACACATATTACATATTATATACTTATTATTGAATAAATTTAATAATCCTGATAAGAAAAAAAACTAAAATTATTATTATTTATTATTTATTTTGAAAAAAATTTGTAATTTTAGTTTGTTTTTTATTTTGTTCCAATATTCTGTAAATGTACTGTTCATATTCTTATTGTACATTGAAATTAGTTAACCTAACTGCGTATGTATTTACGTACCCGTAATTACGATAACTGTGCAGCGGCAAGATAATCACTATAATAACGATAATCGTTGCGATAAAAATTATTATACGTTATAAGGTACCAACAGAAACTAGAAATAATCAACACGAATATTATTTAATTTTTTAATACCAATTTATTTTTAAATTATAACCAAAAAAGTTTATTTTCTACTTTTTATTTTACAAAATTTGACTCTTGTAACCGAAGTGTTGAGTCTTATAACCGATTTTTTTTTCTAATGTATTTGGATACGTCCAGATCGTTCCAGACGATTTTGAGTCTAATAAGCGACTGAACCTTATATCCGTGAGTCTTATAAGCGGCGTCTACTGTAATTATAAAATGTATAATTGTAGTATATTATATATTAATACTTGAGTTAAAATATAATTTAAGATGTTAGGATTCATGAACAGGAATATGATTAATTTTAAAATCATTAACTTATTAAAAAATTTATATTATTTAATTTCACTGTTATATTTTCCAAATTTAGATTCTACTTACTATTATTACTAAAGGGTACTTACCTGTTTATGAATAAATAAATAAATATTTATATAGCAATATCATATAATAATATAATAATTATTGTTCAAATTTTATATTTTTTTTTTTTATTTGACAACTTTATCCAATATTTAGGTATAGCTTTGGGGATTTTTTTCTAGATTCCTTTTAATAAACTAGCTTATATAGTATATACATATATATAAATACTGACATATATTTAATTAGAAAAAAAAGAAGAATCTCCCATGGAACCAGTGACGGAAGATGGAGAAAATGGTACTGTTCCAAAACCTAAAGGACCCCCACAGGAGGATTTCCCATGGCCACATTTCGCTTCATTAGCTATGCATAACTTAATACATCAATGGGAGCTACAGCCTGTTTCAAAAGCTATTAATTTACAAGAAGAACAACCAAATGTCTTAAAATCACCACCAAAGCCAAAAGTGAGTAATTATTTATTTACTATTTACAATTCATTCTAAATTAATAGTTAGTAATACAAATTAATCGATTTTGAATTTTCTGGAATTGAAAGGAAAAAGTTAAAATTAAGACTTTTAATCAGTCATCTTGGTGGGACCCATTTTAATAATTTATGGATAATACAAATATACAAGGTCATATGTTATTCATATTTTGTGTTAGCTCTGATATTTTATTTGATATACATGAGTATACCACTCATATTATCGTTTTATAACTTAAGCCCTTTTATTTTAGGCTGGTGCTATGAGAAAGTTTCCCGAAGACCCAAAAAACTGCAATCCAATACAGTTAATAAATCAAATGAAGCCCGGTGTCAAATTTATTGAAACTGTTATTAGTTCAAAAACACCATCGGTTTTCCAAGTGAAATGTGAAATAGACAACATTCCATTCACTGGACAAGGTAATATTTTTGTAACGATATTATATTTCTGTTTTACATGTTAAACTTTTTATTTAATTGAAAATAGATTTAGAAATTCTATTTAATATAAACTGATAGTCAGTGTTGGGTAAATTACGTTAATAAAATTACGTTAATCATTACATTAAATATTTTTATTTAAATTACATTTGTGTTACCCGGCATTATTTTTATCACTTTACTTTTTCATTCAAAAGCAGTCCATAACAAATAATAAGTAGTAAATATATTTTTAATGACTTAATGTTATGCATAAACAAAATGTATAAGTATTAATTCCTGGAATCTTTAATAATATCATTGATAATTATTTATTATAAAAACTTTTGTAATCGTAGTTTCCAAAGTCCCTAGTTTTTGTCATACATTCTACATTCATTACTTATCTTAATAACGTGAACAAGTTACTCCATAGAACTTACTGTTAAAAAAAATATATTTTTACTGTTACAATTATGTTAATTTAAATAAAATATATTTAAATTACTTCAGTGTTACAGCAAAAATAATTTTGTTACAATAATTTGTAATTTGCGTTATGTTACTACCCAACACTACTGACAATATGATATATAATTTTTTATGTAATCACTAGAGTCCGGATTTGTATGCACTCAAAAATGCCAAAATATGCTCTTTTACCCAAAATATATGCATTTTAATATATTTTTTTTAATTTCTTCCATAAATAATAATTCAACAAAATTAGATAAACTTAGTTTTTTAATTTTTTAGACATCGACTTTAAACATTTATTAAAGACCAGTAAATATTTAAAAATATATTCAACAAATAAAACAAATACTTTAATTGAGAATAATAAAAAATAAAAATGTATTAAATCCTCTTATACCATAGCTTTGGTACATATTTATGAAAAAAATACAAAATATAGATATTTTATAAAAAAAAAACAATTTAAACCAATAAAAACATAATTTTGTTATTAATAAAAAATATTTTGATAAATAGATCAATGTATGATTTTTAATTTTTATAAAAAGAGTTGACAATAATATATTTTTCCATTTGCTCAGGTGTCATATTTGTCCTTCTATCACTCAGTATATGTTTATACAGACTAAACGATCTTTCCACATCTACTGATGTCAGTGGTGCATACTTCATGTTGGCCACAGAGCAATGGTTGAAGTTTACTGGAAGTTGTATTTCATCATGACCTGATATAATTAATCCAATTTGTTCCATTACTTGAAACCCTTTATTTTTTTGATGCAATTGAGTTATTTTAGTTTTTATAATAGAACCTTTGTCACCCTGTATATTTGATAGTTCTGAAATGATATTTTTAATAATCTCTAATGATTGTACTAAAGTCAATTTAGTATCTTCTAAATTCGTGATTGCCTGAATGAGTCCAGAAAAGTTAATTTTTATAAATGCTAAATCATTTTTTACTGTAGGCAAATTGAACATTTTCTTACAACTCTCCACACTTACTGACAAATCATTGTCTAGTTTTTCTATTACAGTTTTAATATCTTCATAGTTATTTGCATTAAATATAACACTGCTTCTATCCATGTACCCCATCTTGTAACAATTGGTTCAGGTGGCAATGGCAAACCAGGTAGTGTTTCTTTATAAAGTTGAATACGAGAAGGACTTTCAAAAACATTTTTTTACATTGTTAATCAATTTGTTTACATTAGGGAACAATTCTCTAACTTTTTCTGCCACTCTGTTTAACATGTTTTACACATGTTACGTGAACGATATTTGGGTAAAAGACCTTTAATGAATCTCCTGTTTTGACCATATATGCTGCTGCATCTCATAAAAACAACCGTAGGTTTTCATCGTTTCCCCTTGCAGGCCATAATATTTTTAAATTGTCATTAATGAACCGAGATACTGTAGAGTGATTGGTTTTAGGCAGTTCTTTACAATATGCTAAAATATAAGGTTGACTTGTGTGTATCATGTTTTAAAACGCCAACTATTAAATTTGCTATGTAGCAGCCGTTTGTATCAGTTGTTTCGTCAACAGCAAACCAAATATCTAAGTTGCCAATAACTTCTCTGATTGCAATAATAACACTATCATAACATGGACCAAGATAATTTTTCCTTAATGTACTCTCATCGGGAATATGCTTACCTGTATACTTCTCCAAAAAATTCTTTAATTCGGGAATTTAATGTTTATTCCAAGGTATATTAATTATTAGATACTACCAAAGCTGCACAAAGATCCTCATTAAAAACGTTACCGGATTTTGGTTTTGCATCCGATACAAATAATTGTTTTTTTTTTCATTTCCTCTACGTTGTAAAGCACTATTATGTAAAGCGGTATCAATGTGTTGTTGTAATTAAAATAATTTCGAGCACACAATGTTTTTGTCACACAACTGACAAAACACTACAGCGCTGTCCATGGAAAAAATAGTTTCGTCTGTTGTACCTATTATAAATAGCAATCCATGTTTTTATTAAGGTTGGAATAGTGCTTCAACTTTTTGGCATTTTAAAATTAATAAAATGTAATCAAATGAAAATTTTAATTTATAAATTTACGGAACGCGTATCACAAAATGATATATTTACACTAGTGCACATTGACCGGCGATTATGCTCGACAACGGCAACGCGACGACACTACGCGGGGCATGTTTACAAAATATAAGTCTAATAATAAAATCAGTCAGCATTGTTGCCAAGACCGTGTTGCGACTTGTGATAAACGAGATATAATTTTAACATAAACTGTCCAAAAATATAGCATACGGAAAATAACATTTATTTCCCAACAATACGTAATGAACTAATAATTTCTACGATGAAATTGAAACAAAATAATTGGCTTAATAAACTTTTATGCAAATTTTGCTTGAATATGCAAAAATGTTCATATATGCATATATATGCAAAATAAACTTTTTTCTATGCATTATCTGTTACACAAATCGTACACATTTCTTACTCCCATCGAAATGCATACACTCATTACAAATATGTAAATGCATACAAATCCGAACTCTAGTAATCACTTTACAATGTAAAATAAAAATAAATAGAATTAGCAGTCAATACATTGTATTTCGAGGTTAGCTTCACAATTAAATAAATAAAAAATCCAATACTAGTTTTAATTTTGCCAAAAAATTGTTTATTCATATAAAAACATAAATAAATTATAATAAATATTGTTTATTTATACTATAAATTATTTCTACTTTTAAATTATATTTTATAGGTTCGACTAAAAAGGCAGCTAAGAAGGAATGTTGTATTGCAGCAATCAAATATTTTTGGCATTTTGATTTCCATGCTATAGAAGATGATTTAGTCACTAAGAAATGAACATATTTATAATAATATATGTTTGTGTACTAGACAACTTTATTAGTCAACTGTATTTATTTTGTTTTCATAACGTTTAAGGACACTTAGTGGTTATTATTGTACGGATATAGTATTAATTGTAATATTTATATTTGTTTACATTATAAAAATATCAACTTATATAATTCAACTTTTAAATAATTGATCAGAATCCCCAGATAGTTATTTAAACCTAAAATAGATAGGTTATATATGTATTGTATACTCATATACACGTTTTTGAAATTAATACACTTTAAAAGACAATTCAAAACTCAATATAACTTTTTTACAGAATTACTTTTAACATAAATAATTTTCTTTCTGCAAAATTATAAACCCCGAACTACTACTGCGCTTAGAGAAAAAATTGACAAGATCACTCACTCACTCACACTGTTTAATCTTAGGTGGAAGAGGGTGATGGGGAATTATCCAGTACTCTGGACCAGTATCTCAAGGTGAGAGGAAATTTCCAAACACCAATAAGTTTTAACAATTATTTGTTGATCAAATAATTTGATTCTCAATAATAAGTAACAAAAATATTTTTTTTTTATTATTATTAATTACTAATTGAAGATTGGCTATTTAGTATTATTATGCAGTTAATTAATATTTCACCTTTGAGTAGAATATATCATTTTTAATAGTATATTAATTAATAAGTTTAAATGTTTGTATTTTGCAAATTATATTTAGTATGACATATATTTCTTAAATAATATTGTTTTGTTTTATTTAACTAAGTATACCTATTCTCCAAAACAATTTTAAGCATATTATCTTAATTCTAAGGTTTCTCTTGTTGAGAACTTATTTTTTATTACTAATATGTTTCTATAATATCATATTTATAAAATTGTAAATTTCTACTTTCTATTCACAGTATGTGTATGTAAGGCTTACCTACAGAGCGCTCATGTATAGAAAATGCTAATATAAACAATCAGTGAAAATTGCATGTATTTACAATTATTTGTTTTTGAGTTACACCAAAAACCAAAACCGATTTTGGGTAAAAATTAAAGTTTTTTCTTAATTTTTATTTTGTTTTTACCTGCGCTTTTGAAAACTGTTGAGAATTTCAAATTTCGACCTCCCGATCGCATCCAACTATATTCACTATACTATTGGAAAAGATTCTGTTTAAGAAAATAGAAGTAGTGTTACTGCCCCAAATTATGATGACTGATGACACACAAAAATAAAAAACAATACTAATAAAATTAATTTATTAATATTATAACTTAATTCTAAAAATAATATATATATAAATATATTATACAGCAGATAATAGAGAATAAAAATAAAAATTTTAAACAATGTTACATAATATTTTCTTATAATAATTGTATTAGGTATACAAGTTTTTAGTAAGTACAATTAACTTCGCAAAAGTAATTTACCTAACATACTGCCAGCGCAATTAAACATTATCAATTTGTAAATTGTTAGTTTGGTGAGGTCCTTGTATGCTTTGCATCATAAAATTTATGTTAAAAATTGTCAATATCTTTTCTGCGTGAGGATCTTCTCTGAGTATGAATTGCTGTTCAAAAATTCCAATCATTCTTCCATCACCTTGATGAAGTGTACCAGGAATATGCACTTTTATTTAACTATGTGCTTCTATTTCCCATTTAACGTCGCCTAAATGTGGTGAAAAAGAGATTATGTGTTGTCTCTTGATACCTAATAAACACTGCAACGTAGATGTAGAATCTTCACAAGTCGCAGAGATTTCATTACTGAAACCAAGAATTTTCAATGACATTGTACAATTTTCATAAAAATTATGACAATCCAGTTGAGTTTTCACTGTAATACCATGATCATTTAATAAATCATAAAAATCTTTAGCAAATATTTCAATAAATCCTTGATAGTTAACCTTGGTATTTGCATTGGCATCTAAAAAATATACAAATTAATATTATAATAAGTTAAGTTTTGCTGTTGTAAACTATTGTGAGACATTTGAATCTATAACAAAAATAACTCTTCATTCTCACAGTCAATATTATAATCAAATTTTGGATTCTCTTAAATATTGTTTTTATATATTATACAATTTACTTTATAAGAACAATAGCACTATAATAAATTTTAGTTTTAATTATGTGATATTATTTTAAACTTATTTGAGATTCAATGATCTACAGATTATAACAGTAGGTACCCCAATAATACAGAATTATTATTAATAATTATGTTATAATATATAACTGTTTATACTTTTACCTAGTGATCTTTTAGTAATGATTAAAAACATAATAAATGGTGTATGGAATTTTTAACTCTAAATAATATAACAAATATTATGTATGAAAAGTAATAAGGTGAACGTTAAAAAAATATTTTTAATCCATGGTGGTCAATGGTAATAAGGATAGATTCATCAAGGTTGGAAACTACAAAATAACTTGATTTTTTTTTTTTTTTAAATATAATCAGTTGCAACACATTGGTGTCATACGTACCTGATGAACAGCTTGATATGGTTGAGTATGCATCATGTTGTTATTCTGAGAGATTACATGCATATTATTAGGGACCGACATTTGCATAGTGGCGGTCTGATGTAGTTTGGTTGACTTTCGACTAATGAGTTAAGAGCCAAAAACAAATCTACTTTTGTCATACCTGAAGTAAATAATGAGCCCTTTGAATTTAAAAATCTTAAAATCATTGGTGTTTTCACATGTTTGTTAAGTAGGTAATACCCGTTCAGTAGGTTTACATAATAGAAACAATTCAGCATCTAAAACAAGTTACAAGTTATAATAACAAACTTCAACACTTATGGAATACAGACATTAAACATGTATATAATATATCTATAGACATCCACACCCACAACAGTTGTGAATACCAATTGTCAATGATTACAGCTGTAGATTTCTGCAATGTGGCACTGTATTTTAGTGGACACTACCATTCTTTTCAAACATAATTCTAGGTACATAAATAGTTAAATCTTTTTTTTATTTTTAAATTAATTAATTTGTTTCATAATACTTAATGCTTTAACAATGGTTAGTGTAACAGTTTCAATATTTCAAAATATATTGCATATAATTTATAAATGCTATTGCTTTACGTTGTAGGGTATTGGGAGAGACTTCACCATGGTAGATTTATCGGACGATTTTGCATAATTAATTAGTTTCGAGGCCGTCCAGAAATTGTTTTAATAACCTTTTCTCACAGTCTGTATATCCATATAGTAATTTATTTTTATTATTTATTTTTAATCCAAAACTGGAAATCAATATAGGCGCAATGCCTTAAAATTAATCTAGGTATATGATTTATAATAAATAATAATATACGTAAAAGTACACACAATGTTTTTGAATGTTATTATTACAAAAAATTTATACTACTGATTTAAGAAAATAAAAGGGCATGGACCAATTGCGCCAAAACAAAATTTGTATTTTAGGGTCAATATACTAAATTGCGCTTGTATTAAAATTTGACGCCTGGCGGCTATCTTCAGATTTAGAAATATTGTTTTTTGATCTAGGTAATTCCTTCAACATCAACATAAACATTAAACACACTAAAATGCTTGAAAATTAAAAAACATATTTATTGATCAATTGATTACTGGTTAGAGTGACTGGTTATAATTAAAACACATTTTATATAATTGACGATCAAAAAGTAACTTGTTAAATGTGAAGAAAAAAAATGTTTATTTATTTATATTATATATTATTATGTATTAATACTCGCATAAAAAATGTATAACTAACTTATAACTTTTCCTTAGGTATTGTAAAATGTTTTGAGCGCAATTCGCCTATTGACCCTAAAATGTATAAAGCGCAATAATTGGTCTATCGACCCTAAAATGTTTAGAGCGCGATTGGTAAACTCCCAAAAAAAATACTACCTTGTAGTAAATTTTGTCAGGAGTCTTATAAAAGTAACTATAGATTTCTAAGTATAATACTTTTTGAAATATATCTTAAACTTATTGTGTGCCACATATTATGTCACAACATGCATACAATTTAATATCACACATTTTATTTTACATAAAAAATGAAAACAAAATTAATTAATTAATTTGAAAGTTCGTAAGTGTCACTTGGACCATTGTATAAGTATCAATAACGGTGAAAACAAATGTTGAGACTTTGAGTGCATATTCTCCAAATAACATAAATATAATATTGTAATCTTTCATGCAAAAAGGCCATATTTGGCCCAAACTAAACTTTAGTCAACTTTTAGGAGAAGTTAAATTTGAACATTTTTTTTAAATATTTTTTCCCATTATCCTGATGAATTTTTACATAAGTACATTTTTTTTCGGAAAAAAATGAAAATTCATGCATGAAGGAGTTAAATCTATTTTCCTGTACACATATGTCATATTATGTCCACATCAATAATTCCAGCATCTTTACAAGATTGAGTAGGTGTAATTAAATTTAAGTAAGGTGTACATGTTTATCATAATATACGCTTAAACTTTTAAGTCTGTTATACCATGGAATTTTCATAAAACGTAAATGGTAAACAATACCTAATAAGGATACTTTTTTAAATGGAAAAATCACGAAAATTACCTAATTATTTTGAGTTTATAATTCGTAAAAATTGTTCTTTTTAGAACTAAGATTTTAAAATGTAATACAAGATTCCTTATAGGATAATCTACCTTTATCAAAAAAAAAATGTCTATAAGAAACTCAAATTAAATTTTTATGAGCGTTTGAAATTCATATTTTTACAACATTTGGTATTTACTCGATTTCTTATACGTAACGATTTTCTTATTTTGTTGAAATTAAAAAACTTGAAAATTTCACTGAATGTTTATATTAGCATTTTCTATATACGATCAAATTTTGAAAATAATTTGACTCTTTTTGAGCTGTTTACGGACATTGTAAGTTTTCAATTTTTTTAGTTTTTTTTTCTATAAATATCAATAAAGTTTTATCTATTGGGCCAAAAAGTGTAAAAAATTAATACAGGGCTCCTGATACATTGTTACAACAGCAGTTGAAAAATATTTATTTTTTAGGCACAATTATTTTTTATAAGCATTTGAAGTTGAAATTTTAACAAAATTTACCAAATTTAAAATTGAATAATTATTTTGTAGTTAAAAATTTATAAAATGTTGAACTTTTATATCTAAGGATTGAAAATTTAAAACAAGATTCCACGTAAATATATAATTCTGTTACCAAAAATTCTAAGAAATACATAAGCACAGTTTATTTTTATAGTAATTTTAAGTTCAAATTTAGACGAAATTACATATTAAAAAACCTGGAATAACTATTTTAGATATTTTGTTGTGATTGTATAATATTATTTGTGGGTACTTGAAACTTCTAAAGTATACTATTATATATCTATGATAGTACCACGGTTTTTTGTTGATGTATAACGCGTTATAAGTACCTAATAAATATTATGATATGATTAATTTGGAATTTATTATTGATACCTATTATAGATCAATTTTTTTTTAATACTATAGATAAGTATACCTATAATAGGTATGTCTAATATCTAGACTGACATACCGTCTCCGCTCAGAATCGTTTTTCTTATACAGTGATATTATTTTTTTTTATTTTTTTTATTTTTATTTATTTTTTACATTGAATTCAAATTTAATACTATCCATTATACAGTGACCCACTTGTAACCTACTGTACAGCAGAGCGACATCCACTTACCCACCCTTTTTTAACTGTATAGAAGAAAAAAAATGTATCAGTGTTGTCCATCCTATTTGAACGGATGTCAAGTATTAGGTACTAGCAATTTAAATGAAAAGAAATAAAAAATATAGGTAACAAGGATCATAATTTAACTTGCATATTATAGTTATTGTCTTTACAACTAAATGAAAAATAATCAAACATTTATAACAAATTTAAATTATATTGTTTAACATGAATAACATTTTTTTTTGTTTTGGAATACAAAATAAATATTTACAAGTTGGTATTGTTCTGCAAAAAAAAAAAAAAAAACAATCAATAACCATTAAAAAAGTTATTTAACGTACAATAACTTACAAATTTAGCTATTAAAATTAAATTAATCTATCTAATTTATACATGAACAGTAGTCTTAACAAAATGTTTTATACAAATCAGAAAACAGTTTGCATCTAATTATGTGATGTATGTATGTTAAATATAATATTATGTAATTAAGAGATAATTTTTTTTTAATCAAATTATCTTTTGAGTTAATCAACATGAAATTAAAATGAGAATACAATATTAATGGGTGAACTTATTTACAAAAATAATAAATGTGAGATTCCTGATGTATTAAAGTTGGAACTTGATGACATAAATTACATATAAATGCACAGCATCAACACATTTTAAGTAGATATAGTTGACAACCATTGAAGTAGACAATTTCAAAATAATATTATAATATACTTTATGACGATAAAATGCTGCTACTTCTGTTTTGCTGAAGAATATGGTAGTGAATATTTACATCTGTGACCAACATATAAAAATTCATATTTTGGTTAAACATTTACAATATTCTGTTTGCATATAAAATTGGCGTTACAAATTTCAAATCGGTATTACAATTGTAAATAAAATAAAAATAACAAATTTCTTTGTCTGTTTTACAATAAGAAAAACATAAGATTTGTATTTGTAAGCCCTATATATTATAATAATATATGGGTCAAACAGTTGCCAAAAGTACTATGTACAATTAAAAAAAACCATAAAATCAATGATTTTTGATAATATTATATTATTTTTGTTAAATTATCCTTATTGTACAATACAAATTGTAAGTAGACGCTACCCATGCATCTGTTTTCTCTGTCTTACACAACGATGGTTAGAAGGTAAAAGGGCGTAAGCGCCAATTTCCAAATTGTTCAGAAGAGCCGAAAAACATTATTTTCACATGAACTGTGTTACAACCTTAGAACACCGTATAACACTTCGATTTGAGACTTCAAGACTTAAAAAATGACGCTTACGTCTTATCAAATTTCCTTGAATGTCGTTTACGTCTTTTATTTAGCGTTTACACCCAGTTTTTTCATTCCCACCAATTTTATGGGGTTTACGACCACATATTAAAATATTGATTGTTGGATATATACTAATGATAGCGATGTTTAGGTTCGATTAATCGATGTCTAATAATGCCGTTTACAACAATATGCAAAAACATCGATTTTGAAAAAAGTGGCGTTTACGCCCTTCTAACCATCGACATGTTGGACATACCAAATTTTGGTTCACTTAATTCAATAACGTGCTATTAGTTTTTAAGTTATAGAGACCTGATATCAAACTTTTAAGTAAGAACATTATAATGTGTTTAAGCATCGGCTTTTATTTGATATTTTAATATTCAAGCGATATATGAGCATTTTTAATTTGTGATATTTCACATACCTATAATATCTTACTTGAAGATTTAAATAACAAAGAAATCGCCAACGCTTAAGCTTAAATAAGGTTCTTACCTAAAAGTTTGATAATAGGTCAATTCACTCTAATATCAAAACTAACGACACACTATTAATACTAGTAAAAACAATTTGGTATGTTTTACGTTTGTAGGATGGAGACAACATACGCAAGGGTAGCGTCCTCTTAAGTTACAGAACATGTAAAAATGTGATGTAGTTTCAAAACAAATCCTGTCCAACAATGTTTTTTTTTTATGAATATACTACTTTTCAACTATTTGACACATATAATGTTACAAAGAAACAATGAATATTATAATATAAAACTAAATTAAATACTTTTCTAAAACTGAGTAAATATTATGTCATAACAAATAAACAAATATAATAGAATAAAAACATATAAATATATAAGTTACATAAATAGTCACAATAGTTAGGGCTATAAATGATTACTAGTAAGTATAGTAGGTACATTTAAATAATAACATAATATATACGTAAATAACTTTAATTATTAGAAT
>NC_042495.1:2866877-2934312 GCF_005508785.2 Acyrthosiphon pisum | reverse complement strand
TAACTACAAAATACCATAAGATTAAAGTTTGCTTTTTATTTTTATAATTACAATTGTAAATATTTCAATGTAAATAATCATAAAAATATATATGTAATTAACATGTGATTGTTATTATAATTTATATGAAGGTATTGCATAACATAATATAGCCAATAAAGTAAATATAATTAGTTATAGTTTTTTGGTTTAAATGGTATTTTCTTTTTTAGGTGGTGAGATTTGTATAAATAATTGTATTATATTTATGAAAGAAAATTGTTTTCTTTTATTATAAAAATAATACAGTAGATAGTATGTACAGTAGTACTAAAACTGACTGATTACCATGTGCCAGTTATTCTTATAATAACTACCATATTAAAAATGTTTTAATATTAGTACTTGAAATTATTTTTGAAAAATCTCATTAGTAAAAATATGTTGCCAATCAAATAAGTTATGAAAAATGATATTCTATAGTTTGATTTGAATTGATTATAATTAAAAACCTAAAATACAATACATTTAAACACAAAGATGTTGTAAAATAGGGTTAAAATGGTAGTAATATAACAAATTGACAAAAGTAAAAAAAAAATTGCATATGATTAGGACATCAAATACCTGATCTATATCTGTAACATTAATGTTTTGCCTAATGATCTTCTTTAATCCTTTTTGTTCCATTTTATTGTTAGGAACACCTGTTACCTGGAAATGAAGTGGAACTTTCTTGCAATTGCCTTTTAGTCTCTTTGCACTTGAATAAGAGTCTACTTCATCATTATAATAATTATATTGATCTAAACAAAAACAATATTTAATTTTATTAATTATATCATACAATCTTTGTTTATACAGATGAATCTACAACGGAAATTAAATATTTAAAGTAGAACAATTTATCTAGGTACTGAATGATAGGAGTAATAGTAAACAGTTTGCCCCATGCTGATACCATGTAAGTATTGAATGAAAGGGTTATTCAGTGATAGCAGTTTAACATGAACTATAGGGAGGATAAAAAAGGAAGTTTACTGATAGATTTTCTATATATAACTGACATTTTATGGCATATAATTGTGTAAGACTGTTAATAAATTTATTGAATTTTATTATGCTTCTTTTATATTTTTGTATTATAATTTTAAATTTTAATACCGGTATGTTGAAGTTTTGTTACAAAAAATATGTAGATTATGTAGTATGTAATTATATGTATACTATTTAAACATATTATGCTTAACTATACCAAATATGCCAAAATCATCAAAAAAATGAAATAAAATATAATTTAATAACTATGGTAGTTATCTTGAAATGGTTTTCTATGTCAGCTCTGGGTCCTAGTATAAAATATGATACAATATTTATATGTAAATAAACATTAAATTATGGGCCTGGTTTATTAAAAATTAGTCTATATTTATTTAATATTAAGAAAAAAAGAAAAAACATAAACTTACTTTCTGAAAGTAAGATGACTCTTCGGCCATTTGAATTACCTGAAATAATAAAATAAAATTGAATATTATATACAACTTAATTGTAATATTATCTTATATCCACTAAACAAATATAAATATAATCTAGGATGTTCAAAGGATTTGCGATGTTCAGGGCAAAAATAATTGTTAAGCCTAAAATACATTTTTATTTTAAAATATTTTATAAATACTAACTTTTTCTGTTTATAATAATTAATTCAATAAAAACAAACTTGAGAAGAAATTTAAGTTTTTTGGTAGAAACAGAAAAAAGTTATAGTAGTTGGTTTTGATAATTTCCAAGAAGTAAATTAAGGCTATAGCATGCATAGAGCAAACAAGCTCTCAGATTTTCTGAAAGTATTACTCTTTTTCTTGGTTTTATCCTACTATATTTGCTGATCAAATGCTTGACCGTAGCAGTTAATTACTTATTATTTATTAAGTTTATTACGGATATATTTATTTATGAAACATACAATTTTAAATGCTATGAAATAATACAATTTTTGAAATAAATTTTTCTATTTTGTTTATTTTAATGAGACCCCTAATCTATTTTAAAAATTGAAAATCATAAAGCCATGTCTTCCCCCTACCACCACCCAAGGAAAGCCAAATCATAATACTATACTAGAAGTTAGTATTTAAAATAGATAAAAAAATTATATGATGAGCAATTAAACATTTATTGTTCAAATTAATAAAATTATAAAATAATTACATACCTTCAGTTTGTACTCTTATTCCTGGTTTGTTAGAATATTCCTTTCTTTTCACTCCATGAGCACTGCAAAAAAATATTATTATTTATGATTTACAGTTCTTATATTTTATACTCATTTTCTATTAACTGAAACATTTTATAAAATAAGTAGGTAACTAACTTCTTTAAAATATGTCATGATATCAATTTTTTATGGGTGCTTATGGAAAGATTGATTTATCTATCCATAAACCAGAAATACTTTTATATGTTTAATCTATTAATCCAATATTGACTATTGAGTACATTAAAATCTCTGAAGTGCTTATTTCTTTTAATGTATTGTCATTAGAAATTATAATAAATTTAATTTCAAAATATATTTTTAAAAATCTCGTTGTACAACTGATATAATGTATAATATACATTTAATATTACCTTGAATCAACTGCATCTCTAATTGCAGACTGTAATAACCTAGTAGGATAAAATGATTCTGATTTTTTCTTTAAATCCAATTCATTCTAGATAGATAATAAAATAATTTTTAAACTGGTTAATTAAACATTATTAATTTGTATTTTTACCATATTTAGTCGAAGAGCTCTTCGTCTTTTTAGTTCTGTTCTCAGATCAACAGAATCAGTATGTTGTATGGATAAATTTTTAACATCGAGCACCTGCTGTTTGAGAAACAAATGAGAAAACTATTAAAAACCAGTGGTTTCTGACGTTTCAACAAAGAAAAAGAATACACATTTTTAGAAATATTAAATTTCTATTTTGATTCAATTTAAATAAAGAGAGAAACAATTATTTTGAAGAAAACTAGTATGGTCCAAGTAGACATTTAAACTGAAGTTAAAGAAATAGACAATGTAAAAGAGCTTAATATAAATTGTTAAATAGATTTCATAGGTAGCTTTTGGTTTCATTTCTAATCAATATATTTATTGGCTACTTCTTTGATCCGAGTAAATTGTAACTTAAATTGGTTTTCTTCAAAATATCTTTTCCCCTTATTTATTAAATTGTTATAACTTTGTTAGTTCAAATGTTCTTTTTCTTACTTCTAGAGGAAGATCAAATGGTCTCGTTTCTACTTGTTTATCAACAAGCTTAAGTTTAACTGTTTTCTGTAAGTGATAATTATTATCAGCACATCGAATAGTAGGAGATATTTGTCTTGATCTCTTTAGTTTCTTTATTGGGCTATTTGATTTTTTAATAGAATAGCTATTATCTGGTGATCTTGATTTCCTCTTAAGGGATATACTTTTTCCAATAAATTGAGATTGTCTTCTATTATTAGGTGATATGACTTGTGTTTTTTTTGGAGACGATGAAGGATTCTGAGATTTTGGAGGAGAACATCGGACTGGGGAAAGAATTTTTTCTTTTATTGGTGATAACTTTTTAGGAGGTAAAGATGTATGTTGAGGCCTTGAATGACCAACTGTAGTAGAACATCTATTTAAATATTTAGTATAAGGAGAGATTGATCTTTTTATATTAGATGGCATTGGAGATTTCAAAACAACAGATGATTTCAACAAACTACTTTCAGATGGAGAGTTAGTATTGGTTTCTAAAGTAATTATAGATTCATGTTCTTTTTTAGATGGATTTAACTGTGATTCAGAGTCTTCAATTATCTTGGGTTGATTTAATGCAATTTGTTCATTTCTGTTAGTATTCAATTCAGTAGCATTTTTTATCACACAATCGTTGTTTATTTTTAAACTTGAACTTTTATTGATAGATGATTCGTTCACTCCATCAGCAATTTCAGCCTCTATAATATCCATTAATGTGTCGAGGTCATCTAAATCTTTATCTTTTTCTCCCAATGATAAGATATCACAATCATCTGATTCGTCTTTTTCATTTATTTCTGGTTCACTATCATCACTTTCTTCAGACTCAGATTCATGTTCTAATCTGCTGAATTTAGTGGAAACTGTAGGAAAAAATGTAACATACATATATATATATATATATATTATAATAATAGTTAATATTTAAATAACTATTGATTATTCAAAAACTATTATACTTTATTTAATTACCTTCATTACTTGAGTTATGAATATTCGATGACTTTTCAACCTCAGAATTAAGTGCAAGGGTAGAATTAGTCAAATCAGAGTAAAAATCACATTCAATATCAGATGGTACAATAGAAATCAAATTACTATTGGAATAAACTGATTTTTTTAAATTTACCTGTAAATAAAAGTAATTAGGTATTAATTTTAAGTATCACCTATATATAATTATTAATTACAATATATTTTAAAATTAAAAAAAACTTACATGGCGTGATGAACGTTTACTGGACGATTTATTTGATGAAGGAAACCAACCTCCATTGTTTCTTGCAGGAGAATTGTAGGAACTAGCCCGGGGACTACTATGTGCCAATGTATTATGCGGAAAAATGTTTTCTGACATACCAGTTCTTGTATTTATTGATAAATATGATTTTTTTTTTAACGTCATAAGAGCTGCTAGCCTTAAATTGTCAACATCATCTTCATCAATACTCTAGAAAATACACAAGTATTATAATTAGTGAAAAGTTATTTTAAAGTTAATTTTATAAAATAAAATGATAATATTTAACATCTAATAAGATTACTAAAACCAATAACAAATTATATTTTTATTTTTATTAATAAATATTAAATTGAACTAGGTATGAATTTGAATTTTTTTTTTTATTTAATTAGGTACCTATTTAAAACTATTCGATCAAGATCACGAAAAAATACAAATAATACATTATAAGTAAAAAAAATGTTTAATCATAGTCGTGTGCACAGGTGTAGCAAGGTGTGCATTTAATTCCCCTTAAATCATCCCGGAAATTATGGTCAAGACAGACTAAGGCTGCTAACTTTTAGTACCTACTTACAACTAACCCTATAGATAGTGAAGTTAATAATTTTTAAGTATGTAATGTATACATTACATAATACCGTCTAGTTTTGAAGCTAATAGAGGTAGACCATGCAGGGCCTATAATTTAATATTGCATTGGACCGATTATGAATTACTAAATCAGGGTAAGGGTATATCTATAGTAGGCAGGTATATTAGGCACATAGCTAGTGTTAAACAGGTGAAATATAGGTTCCTAAGATTAATATAATACCTATCATAATGAGTATGTAGATTTATTATAAAAAGTAATAGCGTGTAATAGGTAATCACTAATTATAAAGACAACAAATTGTAGCTAATGATGGACCCATTAAATGAGAAAATGTGTTTGTAAAATGTCAAAGTTAAAACACTGCGCACACTTAGGTTTTATAAAACAGATCTGGATACAGCCACTTATAAAATCATTATCTATACTTTTGATTTGTAAAGCATTCAATCATAATATTATTACCTACTACCGAATTGCAAGTTGTGTCATTCATTAAAATATTAAATAGGTATGCACTAAAACTATCAAACATGCACTAATAAAATATGAATTGTTAAATCGGGAAATATGCTATTGAATCGAAAAAGAATAGACATTCCTATCTAAATATTCAAAAACAACTCTGGTCGACATAGGTAGAGGTCATAAAATTATAGAAATAAAAAACTTAAAAAAACATATATCTAAATGCAGCGTGCAAGTTTAAACCTTAGTACCCTAAAATCTACAGCGAGGACTGCGTTAATAATAATTATAAGTAGCCAAGTGGGTAACTGACATAATATTATTATTTTTTACTCACGTTGTAATCCATATTTCGCAGTCGTTGAGATAAATTGTTATGAATTAAAACAATACAGTCGATTCCCCAGGTAGGTATGCTGATTTACACCGGAAACGATCTTGAGTTAACCGTCTATTTGAACGAACACAAAACAAAATCGATTATTAGCACTCGACCGACATTAATTGTTGTCCGTTTATTAGGCGTTCGATTAATCATCATAGGGGATTAATTAATAATATATTAATATATTATTAATCCGCGATTGTCACTGATTTCTGGACTTAAATGTATAGTCTGTCCGGCATAACAGGTAGGTAACGGAGTACGGACAACGAGGCACGACCGAGCAGCGAGCGAGTAGACGTCAAGCAAGGCGTGAGCAACGCGCATAATAATATAATGCTCCCGCAATAAATTAACGACAAAATATTTTGTCAGAATGCCGCAGTGGAAGAAATGAAAAAAATTCATTGCCGCGCGTTGTAACTTGTAACTGGGTATACTAACTTGTAAGAGCGGTTATTATAGATGGCTATTTTTATTATGTAGTAGTTCGTGGTTTAAAGTTTTAGATATAAGATAAGTAGATAGCTGCAGTAGAATAGTAGATAAAGATATAACTATTTAAACTATAAATTGTCTATCACAGGTGTAGGTACCTACTCTATTATGCATAATATTGTGTGCACTGAACTGAATGTAATATTTAATTATACAAATTACAATATATTATATAACATTATAATATTATATTATATTCTCTAGTGCTATTTTGTCATTGGGATATGGGATTATGCCACTATGCGAGTGTGTAACACCAATAAAGCCATAATAACGGACCAAATCGCGTGCACAGAATTACTGAATCACCTACTGTATTCTCTGTATTGTTATTGTACATATTATAATATTTTGTTTATGTACCTACACTAGGGCACTATAGATACAGGTATGCAACGCCGCCATTTTGCGACTAATAATGTTATGTGAATTTGAATTTCTCCCTCTTTATTTTGTCATTTTATCATTGATAAATGAGTCGCAAAATGGTGGCATAGCATACCCATTCTATGTAGAGCCTTACGCCTACACCACGATTAATATAATCTTTATAATCGTGACCTACACCAACACCGAGACGATAGACGATAGTAATATGGTACCTACCCTTAAGTACCCTTGAGTACAACTGACCAAGTGGCAAGTACCTACCTATGTCTATACTAACCACTAACGAGTAACCGCGGGCGAGTGGTTACTGTCTACGATTTACGAACTACGAAGTAAAGTGAACAGAAATTTAATGCAGTAAATAGTAATGTAGACAGGCAGTATTGGGTGTATTGCAGTAATCTCGTTTACCTGGTTGCATAAGCAATTATTACCTAATTCACTGTAAGGACATAAACTTAACTCCCAGCCGTAATTTTATCAACGTAGCAAGATACCTACAGTAAACACGACTTGATATATTGTGTGTACCTGCGACCCACCTGTATGACCGACGATATTTTTTTTTTCTATGGACGTGGTGATAAAGTTATATCGATTAGCAAATAGCATAGGTCCCATATGGGCAGTGGCGTGCCGAACAGTCATTTTTTGAGGCAATTGCCTCAAGGGAAATTTGGGTGGGTGGGTGGGTGGTTAGTATAGATGTGCAACTTATACCTAAAAAAACTTAATAATATTTATTATTTTGAATAATAAAAAAAATAGTGAAAAAACTGTTGGTGGTGGGGAGGGGGATCAAATTGTATAGTTTGCCTCGGGTCTGCTTGTCAGTTCGGCACGCCACTGCATATGGGCACGGCTCATACTTATAAGTAAGAACTTTAGTAGTTACATTAACACATTCACTACATTGTATACTTCTATAATCAATGATAGAATAGTAGGTACCAACAGAGCTACAACAGTAGGTAGTTAGGTCGTAGGCAATAAATAATCATACAAATAAATTACAAGCTCCGATAGTCCAATAGAACCACCGAGTTACCGAGTTTAACTCAATGAGCTGGATATTTTGGTATATTACTGATTAACTAATAAGTACTAAGTAATATTGTACCTAATAACTATTAAAATATTTTAACTTAGTTGTTATAACCTATTTTATCGAGTTTTGGGCTGGTAAAAGTGACATATTATGTCCCTGCAATCGGCACTGTCCTAATACCTAAAGACTAAAGAGCATTGATTATTGATATATAATATATATTTAAATTTTAAATAACATGAATGATTTATGGTATTCATGTAATTATTTATGATATTACATAGGTAAGTACTAGGTACATAAACATAACATAACATCACGGTTTTTTGATGTGAAATTGGTATGAAATTCGGGAATCGGGTTATTATCCAATAAGTAGGTATAGCTCGTAAAGCATGACCAAAAATATAAATTTCATTTGAATTTATTTATATTTTCAGTTTTGTCATGGTCTAAGTAAAGATTAAGAGATTTGTAGATGTGATGTCATTAAGTCAGTCGAATTGTCGCCTACTCGATTGTCGAATTGTTGTCTGTTGATCGAAAAAAGTATAGGTACCTAAATACCGGTACGCAATTTATTAGTGGTGCCAAGTTGTCAAGTGGCAAGTACTGAAGTAGAAGTAAAAATATAGTACAATCATTTATTAAACATACAACATAGGCGTGTTCAGACTTTGGTGGCCGAGGCGGCACAACAAATTTTTAAATTGTGAGACCTTTTTTTTTAGACATGAAAAAATATTCATTTTTTATGTTACAAAATTCACAATGGTAGGAATATTTTTTAATTATGATCAAAAACAATAAAAATACTTTTTTCCCATCCATTATACAAGGTAAACAACATAAAAATTGTAAAACTATTAACTACTGTAATCAGTGATAAATATTTTGAGTTTCTGACTAAATTTAAATTATTTTAACAAGTCGTAAAATATCTATAAAAACATTTTTGAAATGATATTCGGTAATTGGATATTTTCAGCTGATAAAAGTATAAAACCATATGATGAACATAATATTAGGTATATGATAATATAATCAGTAATTAATAAATGCGTAACCACGATTTAGGGCCGTTCGACAATGTCCGGTAAAGTGTCGGTTAACGCTAACCGGATGATAACAGATTTTATTACCGGCAGAATTCCGCCGGTGAAGTGTCGGTTAACTTTAATACCATCTTAAATCGTGTGCGTAACTAAAAAAATTACAATTAATCAAAATCTATATAGGTACTGCAGGGTACACACCGCACGGCTGAGACACGATTGAGCATAAAACACCTTTTTTGGGACACGATTGAGCATAAATTGTCGGCGTATCAAAGGAAATTAAAGTACAAAAGAAAACCAACACGATTGAGCATAAAATACTCTGCAACGTTACCATTTTCAATTTTGAACTTTGACTTTTTTTTATCCTGGCATGATTTTTTGGTGGCACAGTCTGCCGGGAGGGAGGGCAGTGACACCTGGCCCCTCCCGTAAACACGCCTATGATATACAATAATACTGCAGTACCTATATTTATAATCAATGGTACAATATAGGTACCGCAAAATATGTCAATCACTCTTATTCACTGAACTAAATTTAGTTCAGTGATGATCAATGTGCATTATGCATTTATGCATTTGCGAGTTAGTTGGTATATTTGGTAATTTCATACCTCGGTTCACGGTGTTTGGCGGTCGGTGGATGCTGCACTGCTACTGGTAAATGTGTTTATAAGTGCCAACGCACTTTTCTTTGGTACAATACTACAATCGTAGGTAGGTACTTGATAGGCGAAAGAATAAATAAATAAATTCAGTTGCACAACAAAAACACAATATAATAATAATATGATGAATGTTCTAAAGTAAATATAATATAGGTATTAAATAATAGCCATCGTCGCCATGCCACCATACATGTTTAAAATTCATATCAATCGACTGAGATTTTCGTTGCTATACAGCTAGTTGTAATACGTCTAATACCTACCTATATTCTATAATATAATACAATCACCACGTGACTACGTGAGATTCGAGAATCAAGCATACTTAGAAACTTAGTCGTAGTAGTCTATTATGGTAATTGGTAGTCATAGACCATAATATTAGGTATATAGTATAGTCCATGATCCGGAGGTGGAGGCTAAATGAGAATTTTGCTCCCCTTCCCAAACTCCTATGTAGCATTGTAGCTATCAAGCAATATTTTTTTTTTTAGGTACATATTATTATATTAATATATTATTGTAACGATATACATTTATTACTATAAATTTAATAAGCGTAGGTAATAGGTGTAAATAATGGGTTTGAAACTTGAGTTGTATCTATATCCCTTGGTAGGTACACCTGTCTCGACACTGCAGACGACACATAATATGTATACTCAGTCTTGTAAAGAACACTAGATATTATTTTATATTCAGAAGACGTATTCGTATATTTTTAAAATATAGTTTTTCCCCAGTAATTTTTGTGAGTTTTTGAATGGTTGGAAATCAACTTGGGTCAATGTTCAATAGTATATTTCATTCAAAGATAAAAACCATTGTTCATGAATCATGATTCATAATGTGCTCAATTTTTATTAAAATAATTTGTTTTGTCACAAATTTAAAACTATTTTTTGAGTTAAAAAAATATTTCTTAATGAATAAAAAAATATTCAGACCTATACCTATGTACTCGAATTCTTTTCTCAAAAAGTATTTAAAATAGTATTCGAATAAAAAAAAAGTATTTGAATACTTTACAATCCCGTATATGTACAATGTATAGCGTACTTAGGTATCACTTATTAAGTAGATACCTGGTGGCTGGTACCTGATACGCACTTGTATTATAGTTGCAACTTGCATATCGTGACATACTTCGGCACTACAAAACCACATACAGAATTATACAGATTGTTTGATGAGAATAAAAATTATAAATAGGTATAGGTACCTATCTGCTACCAGTGGCGAGCCTGGCTCAATTTTGTTTATCTAGTATTTATTATACCTATACCAAATAATTGATCACCTATGGTCTATGGGCCCCTATCAGGCCCGTGCGTAGGATTTATACATCAATGATTAAATAGTATTATATATTTATATCGGGGGGTATTTATATTAATTTTGTAAGTTCATGAAAAATGTTTAAGTATATTATCTAAACGTAAAACGACTATATACTATAAAATACAAATCATAGTTGTAATAAATTTATCCGACGAGGGGTAGAAAAGAATTCGCCAACGGTGTGCTTGTAAATTTTGTATGCCTAACGTCTTACTCTGAGCTCACGCAATCATTGTTCATGACCATGAACAACGTTTAATATATCCGTTAATGTGTAAGTAGTGTGTTGTGTGTAGGTACTACTCGTGTTCTACACGATACAGTCGAGTAAAATATTATCGTGTATGTAAGTAATAAGAATATGTTTTATGTTCTAAACATAAATTCTATATTGTCATTATTGTCAATATTGTCGTCTGTCTATAGCTACAAGTTACAATGACAAAAGTCGATAGACGGCAAAGGTGACGATAACACTAATAATGGTGTATCATTATGTTATGCATTATTATACAGGTAGGTACAATATTCAATATTGTACAAATAACATTATAAGATATTTAATTTAATATTATAATGGATCAAAATCGAAAAACACAATAATGATTTTCAAAAAAGAATTAGGAGTTCAAGAGACGAGACGTGCAATATATAGATTATAGGTACAAGCGATACCTACCTACGCATAGAATTTTACTGTGTCTGCAGTTCAGAGTTCACATCAAAGTACCGCCCGTAAATATTTTATTTTTATATACCCACTAACCCACGTGAGTACGCGACTACGTGATTTATGAAATTAATATATATGTATAGTGTCGGTCTGGCTAACGATTGGGCCCCCGCACCCGGTACAATATTTTCAATGGGCCCCTTACCAAAAAATAAAGTTTTTTACCTATAGGTAATTATATTTTTCAAGTACAATTAATATCATAACAATAGAGTCAAATTTCATAAACATGGTACTAATTATTGGATAGAATTTTTTTGTGTTCAATTTAATTAAGTTAATATAAATACAATAATGTATAGTTACAGAGTCTTTATAATAATTAATTCTTCATTAAATATAATTTCACAGTTTGACAATAATTGTTTTGGTAAAAAATATGTAATTTTTATTGATTAAAAAAATACAAAATTAAAATAAATATAATACCAAATATAAGTATACCATACGTCCATACCTATACATCAGCATGTTGGTTAATTGGTAAGACAGGAGTTTTAATTCGATATACAATGCAGATATTCTAGTGTAGTTATAATCCATGGTATATATATAACCAATATCCTCCCTTGTACCATCCAGGTTTTGAAAAAATTTTTCAAAAAACTTAAAATTTTTTTTTGGTTTTTAAAAATTTGAAAATACTAATTTTATAGAGTTACCTATCGTATTTCAACAATATGGAGAAAAAACAATTTAAAAATCTGTTAAATTTTGAATGAATGAAAGAAACTTATATATTTTCAATAATATATATTACCTACCGTAATACCGCATAATCAGGGCGGACTGGCCCGGGGTGCTATACACCAAGTAGCACCCCGGGCCCCCATTTGTATTTATGATCCGAGCCCCCGATTACCATAGTCGGCCGTATACGGTATAATACTGGTATAATACGGTATTGTATATACAAAACAAAAATAAAATACCATATTTCAATATCTCTACAAATAAACAACATGTTATTCTTAAATTTTTTTTTATATTTACTTATAAAACTAAGGGCTCTTTCCTAATTTAGGTAGGTTTGAAAAAAAATTACGGGCCCCTAATTAATTTTGCACCCCGGGCCAAAAATAGCCAGTCCGCCCCTGCGCATATAATATTACCATAGGTCTATTAAATTGACTTGTGCATAGAAGTTCATGATGGTGACTGGTGAATATAGGTATATATATATATATATATATACCTATATTATAGGTACTATCATATATTGAACAATGTTATAAATACAGAAAAAAAAAATAATAAGACATAGGTACAATTTAAACGAGTACCTAGTACCTACCTATTTTTCTTTATTACCTATTGAATTAGCATTAGTTATTAAAGTGTGGGAGCCATAATATACAATTTTACAACAGTATATACAATAATATATTAATATGGTGTATCTTTGAAAATATAAGTTACCTACTTTCATTCATTCAAAATTTAATTGATTTAAAATTTTTTTTTCTCCATATTATAAATGAATAGAGTTATTCATTTATAATATGGAGAAAAAAAAAATAGTTATTTTAGAATTTTTTTTTTTATAGACCATGGTAAAATGGAGGCAATATAAGGGATAATTATTTATTAATATATAAATATTAATATACCTATTAATATTGTCACATATTATATTTTCGTGAGAAACGGAAGTAAAGTTTTTATTTCTAAAATTCATCTCTAATTGCGCAAAATTGATTATGGTTTATGATTATGATGAATAATAATATAATATTTATAATCATTGTTATCCTAATATCCTGTAATGGTGGTAAAAATATCATTGATTGTAACAGTGAAATACACACAAATCGAAACCCGTCGATGAATTAAACTAATAAAACGTTCAGTAAATTGAATATTCGAAATCGAAAAGTCAGAGAAGATTATTTTATAATGCAATTTAAATAAATTGACACTGATCACTATATAGCTATACTACCTTATCTATATTCTACGACGCGAATAATGCTTGACACGAAGACGTACGGGAGTTTTAAATTTCGCGCCGACGATTACGTTGCCAACTGCACGGCGTGATCATTTTTTTTTCGAACGATAATTCGAAATTGAAAATGTATTTCTAAAAACATTCGTAAATTGGAAATTTTAACAATAGCTGAGATGAATGTGAAATGCTCTTGACGAAAATCCCCCAAGGCTGGTTTTAACAATATTATGTCTATGGTCGCGCGACGAAATTTTATCACCAACATAAACATAACCTCAAACAATCGCGCTCTCTCTCCCAGTTCGCCCTGCTGACAACCGTTCGCGATCTCAGTCTTTTTGCTTCGGGCCCGCAGTCGGTGTAATGTTTTGAGGTCTCTGATCGCATTATTCATCCATCGTAATCCCAGGTATTTATGAGTTTCCGTAATCGCAAATCGACCGCTTTCGACCGTCAACTGGTGTACTTCGACAATCTGTTGGCGGCCCGACGATCCGTCGTCGGACATGTCCGGATTTCGAGACCGCTCGTTTCCGGTCAATAATGGTCGAAGTTTTTCCGCTTTGGGTCTTCGGCGGATGACGACGATGGTGACGATGATACCACCGTCGCATTGAGCCTGGATCGTCGCCCGGTGTCGTTTGTCGAATGCGAAATTATTATTTCAATTTTTCAGGTGTTTCGAATAAAGTGTCAAGATGGTGCGCATGAACGTATTGAGCGATGCTCTTAAGTCAATAAACAACGCCGAAAAGCGAGGTAAACGCCAAGTCCTCATTAGGCCGTGTTCAAAAGTCATCATCAAGTTCTTGAAAGTCATGATGAGTCACGGTAAGTTACTGTAGTTCGCGTTACCGTAAATTATATCACGGTATATATATCAGCAATGAGATTTGCTCTGTGTTTTGTCAAACAAAAAAGTTACAATAGTTTGGTTCTTTTATGCCGTCAGTCTCGCAGTGCCAGTGTTCTAACATCCGATTTGTTTCAGAACACTTGGTGCGTTGCCAAGTGTTAATTCCAATTTACCGTAAACATTTACACTTGTAACAATACCTAATATTTCATCAATTTCTATTATTCACAAAATATAAAAAAAAAACTAAGCAATATATTATACTCATTGTCTTGTTCTCTAAATGTACTGTAATGTTTTTGTATGTAGTTATAAAGAATCATTGTATTAATAGGTACCTACCTACATTTCATTAAATTGTCCTCTTAGTATCTACATATTTGTATGCTTGTCTAATTATGACTGTTGGGTTGTATGGTGAGCTTATTTAAGTACTGCAGTGATATATTATTTGAGTTACCTACAATACAAAAATTATTTATACAAATGTGAAATTTTAAGGTAGAATACTAGGTATGTGTTACTGATGGGTTTGTAATTTTCAGTTATATACTTAGGGTATTAAAATATTAACTGGTTAGGACTATGTAGATAATATTAAAATGCAATAGAAATTTATTTTCTTAAATAAACTACCAACTACTAAGCTAGTATTTATTTTTAGTACCTTCATAACTTACTAAGAATATCTAGAAAGCTTTTAAACCCAAGAGATCATGTTTAGCTCTGTTAGTTAAACAATTAGAGTGAAATGATCTCTTGTAGAATTTAAAGGTAAGATTATTATCTAGGACATCTCATAGCCTTTTTATTATATTTTAATTTTAAAGCGAGTTATGAGTATTTTATAATTGTTAACTGTTTGTACATCTTAAAATACTCTATCTCTCTTTAAAGTTAAAACATAACAAAAAGCCTATGAAATGCCCTAGATATTAATCTTACCTCTAAATTTTATAAGGGGTCAATTCACTAATTTGTAAACTAACAGAGCTAAATATGATCTGCCGAGCGTACAATTACTATGTTACACACTTCAAAGGCTGGGTTGCATAAACATACTGCAACAACTTACAGATCTGTTAATGCGTTAACGGCTTTGTAAAAAAATTAGGTGTTGCTTAAACGTTTGGTAAAGTTCTGGCTCTGTAAATTATTGGCTACCGGACCTGTAGACTGTAGATAGGATTTTGCATCTGTAAATACTTACAGATAGGTAAAATTATTATGACAAGATTAACACATGGTATATTATGGTTTAATTTATTTGGTAACCACGGTTATCAATAATTTAATATTTCTTATTGCAACACTAGCATAGTTTACACAATCATTAAAACCTTACAGAGCCGGTAACCAATGTACAGACTGTTCTTTTATGCAACCCGGCCTAAGACGTAGACAACAAATGTCTGTAGCATCCTCTTAACAATAAATATTAACAATATTTTATTTTTAGGTTACATTGGCGAATTTGAAATTGTCGATGATCACAGGGCTGGCAAAGTTGTAGTTAACTTAACTGGTCGTCTTAATAAGTGTGGTGTCATTTCTCCAAGATTTGATGTACCAATTAGAAATATTGAAAAATGGACTAATCAGCTACTTCCATCCAGACAGTTCGGGTAATTTTAAGATTTAAATTTATTAGATAGTTGATTAAATTAGGTTATAAATAATATTACATTGATAGTTTTTTTTTCTTATAATTATTAGTGATTAATAATAATTATGTTGTAGTATTATTGGTTAAGTGATATGTAATATTTTAACTCAGTTTATTAGATTATAATATGTAAATTTAAAATAAGATACATTTAGGTTCAAAATTACTGTCGTCATGGGGGGATAATTGTAGGACTTACTGTGAATTTGTAATACAGCCAGTCTTGCATTTATTCCACTTTGACTGCAGAAAAATGTGTTTCAAGCTGCCATGGTAAATAAAGAAGAATCTGGATTACACATTTCTGGGTGGGTACTATCTACTTGCAATATTAATTCTCATGTTATAATAATAGTTACATTTTTCTTTAGAGTCAGATTTATTTTGTTTATTTTCAAGTAACCGTAAAAAAAATGTCAAGTAAAAATGTTTTTATAACAATTAATAAATAAAATTTGTATATCGTGATAGGTAACTAGTTTATACAATTAAAAAAATATTTAAAGTAATGTAATTAATATCTTCCAAATTGTTGATAATTTAAATGCAATAGTTTACTCCATTTTATTTTATTTGTCATTCAAGTTATTTAACTTTTTTGAATTTCTTTAATTTTTCATTTGAATTGTCAGTGATTTTTGCAGTAATTTTTTCCATGGGATTATTATTCTTAATTCAAGCATTGATTGTATAGTTTAACAAATTTATAACCAATTGTAAACAGTATAGTATTTTAGTATTTGTTTGTTTTGTGAAATGTTGTATGTAAATTTCCTGGATGAATAATAAGATTTCTTAATATTTGGTCCAAGAAGCATTACATTTTGAATTATAATTTTTATAGATATCTCTTAATTAATTAACTAAAAAGTTATTTTGATTGTTTTAATAATTATTTGTCGTAGTTTATAAGTATATTATAAATGTATTTATTGTTTGATAATAATTATGCAAACTATGGTAGTGGAACTTTAAAGTATGATGTAATTTTCCTTAAACCTTAAATGATTGCAAAACTAAATCTTACATTATTTTCAGATGTACTGTACCTACATGTCTTTACATTGCTAGCTTGTATAAACAAATTACATTTATTTTACATTAGGATATGCATAAACTGTTCTTTTGAGCTCAATAAGTATATTTGATGATTTTACTAATTGAAATATGATTTACTTTTCACGTTTTGAACTGTTCAGGTTATATAATATAAATTACTAAGTGTTATATTATGCAAATCAATTATAGTTTTTAAACATTCCAATTTTAGTATATGTAATTTACCTTAAACATATACATTTTCCTAAATTAAAATTCTTTAAAATGTTTAAATGTTATTTTAATATATACTGTACTTCCATGGCTAGCTTGCATAGACAATATGAACTATTTATTTTATATACCATTAAAGGCACACAAAACCCCAAAAATTATTTTTTTTAAATTTAAAAAAAAGTTAAATTCTAAAAAATATTTTAGGTTTAACAATTTGACTCATTAAAAAGTTATGAGAAATTAAAAAAATTAACGTCATTGGGTGCGTACGCTGTAATTGCATATCTTAATCGTTTAGAAGTTGCTTGCTTCACACAAAAGCTTAATTATCATAAAAGTAAATTTTTTTTGTACGTATGTTATATGTTTTTATGCACAGACTATTTTTGTGGAACCATAATTTGTCTAATGTGGCGAAATGTTTTTTTTTTAAGTATTTCAAATCTTATAAAAAAATGTTTGTTATATATAGTGCGACTAAGTAAGTCAATTACCAGTTACATGGGACCAAACCAGTTTTAGACGGTTATCTGGTCACTGTCTTATATGGTCGCACTATACACCCTGTAACTGCAGTAGTTACTTTTTGTGATACAGCATAGCGCAACTGATAATTTAATAATTAAAAAAAAACTAGATGTTATATTGCAATTATTGATACCTCTCTTGTCTTGACACAAAATTCATACTTATATACATAAATCAAACATCAAAAATTAAGTGTTAATATAGGTAAATCATTGTGTAAAGTGAGTAACATTTACCTATAAGATATGCAGTATGTCGAGTGCGGCCCAATAACATCATCTGGCCATTCTAAATACCCTTACCCTAATATCTCCTCAATTAAATATTTTTTTTTACTTTGAAACACCATATATATTTCGACCAAATAATTTTTAATAGTCAACTACAATAATTTAATATTAAATAATAATTTGAACAAAACTTTTTGCAAATTTAAAGTATTAATATTACTTTGTACACGTTACAATATTAGTATTATGCAAACAATGGTCTTGGAAAATTAGTTCAGTGTAATTTTCCTTAAATCTTTATGTTTGCAAAATAAAATCTTACATTATTTTCAGATGTACCGTACCTATATGTCTTTACATTGCTACCTTGTATAAACAATATAAACTACTTAACGGATTTTATAATTAAAAACTCATGACTAAACATTAGTATAGTTTTGATTTGGTTTAAACATTTAAATTGAAGAACAATATAACTTCTTACATGTTTCAACATTAGTATTATGACATTTATTATGCAAACTATGGTAGTGGAACTTTAAAGTATAATGTAATTTTCCTTAAACCTTAAATGATTGCAAAACTAAATCTTACATTATTTTCAGATGTACTGTACCTTTATGTCTTTACATTGCTAGCTTGTATAGACAAAATTAATTACTTATCATTATATTATATTATAAATTATTTTTCATATTGTATTTATTAGACAATTAAGTTATTTTTAAGTGCCTAAGAGATTTAATATAAGGATGTAGTCATGCGTATGTTGTAATAAGAATAATTTTTATTACGGAAATCAATATATTTCCTCTTTACTTGTATAATATTATGTTTAAGATTGAGTATATTATTTTTGGGAGTACATTCAATGTACTAAATGTATTAAATCATAAATTGTATAATTCAATTTACTTAGTGTGTATTAAGTAATTGTAATAAACATTATAAAAGTATTAAGAAGATTTGGTACCGATATTTGTTGTTTCTGTCTGATAAGTGCAACATGGTAAAAAATACACATTTTGCATCCATCAGAGCAATAATCAATAATGATTTTATCAACTAATTACCTGCACACGATCAATTAGGAATTTCTCTCCCCAATTTCCGAAAATTTGATTTGAGAGTGAACATTTTTGGCCTGACAATCTCGTGTATAATTTTATTTATGCTCATTTCTAACCTCTTTTATAACAGTTATCCCATTGATTGTATTATAGAAGCAAAATTGATAGTTTTTCACATATTGCACATGTAGAACACAGACAACAAATATCAATACCCTTCTTAAAATGAGTTACTAAAATACTTCAAGTAATCTGATCACTATTAAGTCAAGTCGGTCACAAATCTATTATTTCATTGTATGAATAATCAACACTACTATGCATTTTTATATTTACAATTGATAGAGCTACTAATCTTTTATTTTTATGTTTATATAAGTGTTTCTATGTTAAAATAATGTTAATAATTTTGAAAGTCAAATTATTCAGAATATCATCTGATACTCATTCATAAAAAGAAGCTTCAAATTTTTTTATCATTTTTTACCAACTTCTTGGTCATCAACTAATAACTTATTAGTATTAGATGACTGCTTTTTATATTATTACAAAATATTATTGATATACTTGTGTGTTAAAATATAATGTTTTATTTATTTATTCATTGCTGTAGTGTTTTGTATGAATGGATAGTTATTACTTGAAATTATGCAAGTTCCGACAGAAGATATTTATTGTTAAATAACTTCTCATGAGCTTGCTAAATAAAAAAAATACATTATTTTCAAATGTATTGTGCCTAATGCCATTACATTGCTAACTTGTATGCACAATTTTAAAATACATGTAAACTATAATTATGTATTTGTATTTTAGATAATGTTTTATATTCTGATTTTAGTTATATTTTAGTTTAAATATTAAATTTAATAGGTATACTATATAAAATAATTTGTACAATATCATGAAAGTTAAGTTACTTAACAATGAATTTTTTGTTACAGATTTGTAGTACTGACCACCAGTGGCGGTATTATGGATCACGAAGAAGCCAGACGGAAACATTTAGGAGGCAAAATCTTAGGATTTTTCTTTTAAATTGTACGTTTTAAATTTAATTTTTATGACTAATAAAAAAAAATGTACCATTACAAAACTATTTTTTTTTTATTGTTGATAAAAACAATGTGTTTGGTTCACTTTGAATTTGGTACATTATTGGAAATTAATTAATTCAGAATCATTATATTTATGTCTTAACCTGTAAGTCATAATGATAAAAAGTGTCATCAGGTATTCTTATTGATGTATTTACTATTTTGTATTAAAAGGTATCAAACAAGTTTGTTTTTAACTAAGCAAAAGTTATAAATTATTTCCCTGACTAACATTTCTTTTAAACCTACCATGCAGTGGTGTACCCAGTATTTTTTCAAAGGGAGGATCCAAATATTTTTAACATACAATTAGTGGTTTGCACCTAAAGAATTTTAAATTCTATCAATAAATGGGGGAATCCCCCCTCCCTTAGGGCGTACCCTGAACATTTTGTCTTAGCACTATATAGTAGTACACTATAGTTATAGAATGCCTACAGATGATATGATTAGTTCGATATACAATTATTGTAGACCAAATTAAATTTAAGTGTAAGAGGAAGTCGCGTCTAAAATTTTATGTTTTTAAAAAAGTTTTCTATTATTTTTATTGGTTCATCTTTGGTTTTTACTAGCTAAAATGAAGCTCTGTAATAACTGTGTGAGTAGTTTTGGAAATATATTCTTGTTTAAATGATAATATTTTACTACTTATACTTAAGAAGTTAAAACCGTTTCTAAAATAGCCACTTGTGTCGTAATAATGTGTATTAATTTATTAAATGCTATGTGGAAGCACTCGTTCAAGGCAAAAATAACATAAGTATGTGTTTAGTTTAGCTTAAGAATCCTGGTTGATGAATGATTACAAACATTTTCTGGTCAAACACTCAAAAGTTAAGTACCAGATTGTAAATGGTAATTTATTTTAACACTATGAAATATCAAATATGTAACGGCACTAATGATACGGGTGCATACTACACAGTCAATATACAATGAAAGTGCATTTTCCGTTGTTGCTCGCAAGTAGTTAAAATATTAACCATTCTAATCTAATCATTATTAATCATGTATACCTGTGAATATATTTAAGTACTTAACTATTGCAGTGGCTGGCTGATTTAATTTAAATTTCACGTAAACGAGTGTGCATGCATTACATAATATGTACGCTTTGAAGTTTATAATACATCGCCGCGATGGACCTCTTTATCTTATTTATGGGATGGAAACGATCCTATGTAGGTACAATAATATGTAATTGTTGTAAACACTTAATATGAATGCATTAATTGGAAATTAGCAAATTGGTATGACTATTAGCTCATTTATTATACTTATTGGCCCGCTATGCTGCTTACATAGTATATCGTACGGAAATCCACATAGTAAAAATGCTCATATCTCGTTTGAAAATTAAAATATCGAATAAAAGCCGTTGCTTAAGCACAGATAATGTTTTTACCTAAACTTTGATAAAAGGTCCATAACAGAATACTATTAAAACTAGTGAACGGAAATTTGCATGTCGTCGTGTGTAAAACAGAGACAACGAATGCCTGGGTAGCGTCCTTTTAGTTACAGAAGATGAAAAAATGTGATGTAGTCCAAAATATATCCTAAAACCGGATACAAATATATTTTCCATTTTCTGTTTTTCATACTTAATTAGTCTGTATACAATGTATTTGTGACTTGTTAAGTATAAAGTTTTATATAATCATTTTGGATCTCGTGAAGTTTGTTATTGAATCTCATTCTGGTAACGATCGTAAGACCAGTTTTCGAAATTGGTAGAATGGTAGATAGATGTAGATTGTAATTTGTAGGTAATACACTATACGTCTATACACACAATTCACAAGTAAAATATTAAACTTGTTAAACATTTATTCACCGTCGTGAGAAATCACCAACGACGACAAAATGTTTAGTCAAAATGTAGTCATTCGATAAAAATAAATAGAAAATATTCACTATTTCTTTATCTTGAAATTCGTTTAGGGAAAAAAGACATAATATAATACCACTCTCTTTCAATAGAAAATGTATTTTGGCAGTCTGTGATTCAAACCTGTCGGACAATAAAATACTATCTGCCTTCAAAAATATTGCACCTACAATACCTACCTACTTCATCGCCAAAGAGAATCCATTAGTCAGTACACAGTTTTTTTTTATTTTTGATCTGTTAAGCTTTTCAAGCTCTTTTGACTTCCACCTGTAAAACGCGCCACCTCATATTTATTTTAAGAAAATCTAAACCTTTTTTATAATTTTGTGTGGACCATACCGACGTGAATAGGTACCTACTTACCAACATATTCAGAAGAATCGCGGACATCCCCCCCACCGATATATTCTTGATGACCGTATACATCCCCCCCCATTTTTTTTAAGTTAACTATTAAATAATATTTTATTATTTAATATGAAATTATTATTTTGCCTATTGTCTAATATTTTCAAATATTTTCATAAATATAATAAATTATAGATGTATATTTTTGACTAACTGAACTACTTGAATCAAATTCAAATGCAATTATTAAATTGTTAAATATCCAAACTGGTATAGTCTTAACAAAAAAGTATATATAAACACAGGCTAAAAAATATGAGTTTAAAAATAACAAAAAATTAGTAATCAAATGTTTTTTACAAAATGTATCATTTTTATGTCGGAATTTTTAGCTATTTTTATTAATTATCAATTAAATTAATTATATTTAATTTTATATTTTTTTTTAAAAAATTTTTTTTAGATTTATGATCAGTAAGACACTCCATGAAGTACATAAAATTAAAGAAATTTCCAAAAATGAACTTCATTAAAAAAAATGGGGGCGAGCATGCTTGGTGAATCACTCTTTATAATATACCTAATAGGTCTTTACGTATTGTACCTAATATTAATTTTTTAGTTAAGTTATACATTCTAACAGTCATAATATCATAATTCATAAGTCATCTCGTTTTTATTGAACATTTATTATTTTATAAGTTCATTAAATAACTATATCAATAAATTATATCATGGTGTATGTACCTATATAGGTAGTTGCATAATTTTACCAGGTGTACAGAATTGCACGTACCACACAACTATACACACATAAGGAGAGGGGAAAAATTTTAATTTCTCTGCAATGCAAAAAGGGTTTAAAATAGTTATTAAAAATTACCTTCTTTCTTTTACCTTTTTTTTTGACATTAGGATGGTTTATCATGGGGGGGGGGGGGTCGAGCAACCCTTGTCTTTTATACATACACCATGTTATTTATATATATATATATATACAAAAGCATTCCTCCGCATTAATTAGTGTTGATAAAACAAAATGCAGAAGCCAGAATACATATAACATCAAACAAATGGTGGGGGCTTTCATATTTTATTTTATTTATTAAAAAAACAAATAAAATAATATGATCAGTTGTGGTTAATAATTAAATGTAAATTACTCTTGACTTATATTATGAATAAATTGAAAAACATAACAAATGTGTTTGAGGTGGAATTACTTTGCAGAATAAACAACTAAAACATTTTACCGTATAATATATCAAAACAACACAATACATTATAATATCAATCATCAGTTTTTTTTTAGTTAAATGATATTATTTGCAATTATTTATTACTTATAACTTATAAGTTATCAGGTTATAACTTAAAATACTTATTAATACGTTAGTAGAAGATTTAAATTAATTAAACTTACAATGTATTGGCCGTTTTTCACCTTGCGAAATGAAATAACACGTAATTTTCAAGGTAATTTTTACGGGAACGCGAGCTGAAATATTTCAGTGCAGCATATCTATGTGAAACATTTCACCACTGAACCCGTTAGAATTTCGTTTCACAAAATTTTTAATTGCGTGAAAAATGTTTACTGAGTTTTTTAAAAGGACTACAAAACAATAAAAAAATTTTGTTTTTATAATTTTATAAATATATATTATGCAGAAATGAAAACTAAAATGCTGACTTTTAAAAATGTTTCCGATCACTTTTTGAAAAAGATCTGCGTCAAACAGCGATTTTCACCGACTTCACCAATTTTTGTAATTTTTGATCAATCCCACTACTTTATCAAGTTATATAATATGAAACTGATTTCTTTTTGTTTCATGAGCCTTAAGGATTTTTAAACTAGAGAAAAATATATTAAACTATAGGTAAATAAAATTATATTATTAGGTTTTTCTTGTAACATCACCGATATTATGCAAAAAAAAATAATTTTCAAACATTTTAAATTCATAATGATCACGGTAAATATGATAATAGTATCTATATCTATATCTTACCTATGGAAAAAATTTAATAAAAAATTAATATCAATAGATAATTTTTGTGAAAGGCTAAGTATACTTATACAATATCGCATTAATACGCTTGCTAAAAATGATATTTATACTCTGAGAATATTTGCTGGTGATTAAAATTCAATAAGAAAGAATATTCGCCATGTCAGATCTTCTTTAGCACCAAAACAACCTAAAGGCATGACGTTTTTATTACTACCAATACCGAAGACCAAAGAATGGTGTAAATAGTTCCGTGGTATAAATATCTTAAAATTACTCAAAATAATTGAAATTTTAATTGTGGAAAGAAAATAAAAATATACGTAAGTAATGGTGAAAAGTTTCAAGTTCCTACGATGAATATTTTTTTAATCAAAATAAAATAACTAAAATCGTTATTATTCATTTAAATATCCAATTTCGTCAAAATTAGAACTTCAAACGCTCATAATTGTTGCTTTAGGTAGGTACGTTAAAATTTATTTTTAAATTCTAGTGAAACAAATGTATGAAGCATTTTTTTTAAGTTTCAACTTAAACGATTATATAAAAAATGTTACCTACTTGATAAACCTATTTGATATTTTTAAATTACAATAATTTTTTTTAATTTTTTTATTTTACCCTAATTATTTTGTAAAGTTGATACAAATAGAATTTGATCCTCCAAAGTAGTGTAGGTGAAGCATTTTTATTGCAAAATATGACGACACAAAAAAAATTATTAACACATAGGTACAATTTATATTGTAAAACCAATACATTCATAGTTATAGAAATCTTGAGAAAATGAGTTCCACCTAAGTTATAGGTAATCTAATTTATCGTTTCTAGCAATGATTGTATGGTGCTCCGTATCGATGAAAGTTTTACTGCTTCTCATCTCATTTCAGGGTTTCCACTTATATATACCTACTGCTATTTTCAATATTTCAAATAAAATTCTATAAGAAATTCGTATACCTACATAGGAACGTTCATTCGTCCTTACGGTGTATTTGTTCATCGTTGGCATGCTTACCAAAATAATGATAAATCAGTTGATATAAACATTAATTTCGTTTCTATTTTTAATTATTGTTGATTTAACGATATTATTATAAAGGTTTTTTGTACAAAATTTGTTAATAATTCAATAGTTACATACTACCTTATAATATAGTCCTTTGTACCTACCTACGTAATATTAAATAATAAGTCGAGTCCGAACTCTCTTTGGACGATTTTATGTCTGCAGTAGGTATTCCTTTATTGTTCGGTCGGTCCGGTCTTCGCGATAGGTGGTCGTTTCATAGGTAGATTCCATGCTCTGGGAACGGTTTGAGTGTGATAATACTCTGCAGTAGGTACAGCTACGCTGCAATCGGAGGTGACCATCGCGTTAAGTCTTGGTATTAGTGGTTAGGTGAAGGACCTGCAGGCCTTTCCGGAACTCCCGGATTTTCGCGTTAGCCTATTATACGGCTATGTATGCGTCCCCTCACACCATCGTGGAGGGTGCCAATCCTAAAGTAGGTACACAGGCCTGGGAAATTGGTGGCGGCCGTGGTGGCGTGTATTATATGGCTATAGGTCGCCTGCACAGATGACCGAAAGATGACTATTGGAGACGCTTTGAAGGCTCTCGCTGGTAATCCGTGACCCATCATTATCGGATACTGCACCGTACGAGAGCCCCCCGTGTGTAATGGGATTACGAGGAAGCGCCGAGTTCTCGGCCGGCACTAATATTACCAATTACGATCAATCGAGCCGGCTCCGGCACCGGACGACTGCATCAAGAGTAGCCGCCGGCTGCATATGACCGTGAAGACCCACACTCACATCGCGAGATGTATATAATATTCGCAGAGCGTGTGCCGGACTATAGATGGATCAATACAACAATGTGTTTTCGCCGTTCGGCCGTAAGTATCACTGCAGCTGATAGAAGCCTGGAAAAATAAGCCACAATATCATAATATCGCGATGTTATATAATATGGCTTCAAAATATAAAGGTACGACGATTGAATACCGTCGTGAAGGTGATCGTTTAAATCACACAAACCGCGGTGGAGGAATGCGCGACCGAGACCTGCAGCTGCAGCTTATGGTAGTGATGTCCGCTGCCTACGATATGTATTATTATTATAAATAATAACGCGTCATTGCTACAGGTTGTGTATACAAATTTTGAAATACCGTAGCAAAACCGCCCACATATAGGGGGTTGATTTTGGATGGATAAACAGTAACCTATCGTAATATTTAGTATACCATCCATAGATCACCCGATTAATTTCCTCAACGTGAATTATATTAAAATATAATACTATATTTAACGGTTGTATAATATACACTTTTGAACGGCGAGGGAGGGGGGAGGGGGCTATACAAATGATTGAGATTTGTTCAAAACATATATACGACAAGTACATTGTATTAGGTGAAAAAACTAAAGAGTGGTCAGTTAAGTTTCCAATCGTTAAAGTCATATTATGTAATAACTTAGGTATACAATACACAAGATACAAGGGCTGATGCATCGCCCAACTCGTTGTCCTCACTTCCGATCTAGTGGCCTGCGCCATGTGGCACTGTCCTGGCGCCACTACGTCCATAGAAAAAGCAACCGTTCCTTGGGTGGAGTCATTGTCTGGCGGCTCGGCGGCTTCGGGGTCGCAAGCGGAGCGATGACGACACGACGCCGATCCTGACGGAGACCGAACTATAACTGTGATTCCGCAGCACTGATATTATAGTCTACTATACTGATATTATAGTCTATTTTTTGGTCACAGCCGTCGCCGTCACAACAGTCGTCTTCGGCACGTCCGCAGCAGCGTCAAGTGTACCACATCGCGCACAAGACGCACGCCTTAATAACCCAAACATAACTCGCGACTCTCGCCCGCCCCTCAAGATCGCCCGTTAGAACGCTGTATAGGTGACCTGTAGTTGCCAAAAACTTACAAACGCCATCTGCATCTACTCGCCATAACGTATACACCCCCACCCCTATACATTGTCTGGTTTGATATCTTTTTTTAAAGTTATATTTCTGGTTTTTCCCCCACAATTTAATGGCGAAATTGCTATCTCCAAAAAAATGAATTGTATCACTGTAACATATGTATCTGTTCAAAATGAATTAAAAATAATCTTAAATTGAATACCTTGGCTTAACATTGGATCAAAATTTGAAGTGGAACATCCATAAGGAAAACATAATAATAATAAACTAAGACAACTATTACACTTTTTCACTATAGCAAAAAAAAAAATATAAATTTTATTAGAATAACGTCATGTTTGTGATTTACATGGCTAAATTTTAATTAAATGGATACGGAATAATTGCCTGGGAAGGTTGTATTACCAAGTACTAACTTAAAACATCATTTATCAATTAGACAAAAAAAAAAAATTATCGAAATCATTTAAAACAAACCAACTTCATTATTAGGAGTATTACATATTGAAAATATATACGGAAATTAAGCAATATTATGCTTTATTTACAAAAATTATTTATTTAAATCAAAAAAGCAAACATATTATAGTACCTACTTATTATAATAAATAATTTAAAGAAAAATTATTCTAAAATATCATTCGTAAGCACCAAAAAAGCATCATTGTTATACTTACAATTTAAATGAAGGTTTCTAAATATGATTTACTACAAAAGAATTATTAAATTGTTCAAATTATTCAAATTGTAAATACAAACTTAAACGTTGGTTTAACAATTATCTTTGAGAATACCAAAAAAAAAAGTCTCCCTTTTGTGGAAATTACATAACATCATTAATAGGTATGTCGTATGGCAGAAAAACATGGATTCGTTACATTCAAACTTTAATTTTAATTGGGACCATCTATTTGTGATATTTTACTATATAACTATATATAGATTACTGTGCATTTAAATCTTATTTTTTCGAGCTGCATATTCACGATATTGTGGACTGTACCTAGTGTACCTACTACCTACACAACTTAATCATCAATAATATTTTTTTACAGCAAGTAAGGTGGAATATAGTGTATGATTAACATAATTTTTTTCTTGCAATAACTAATAAGTATACAAATAGTGTTGTATTGTAATAGTAATGTACATTTGAAAATGCTATTTTTCATATTTATTAGTGTGTCCCGGGTATTTCGATACTACTGATAAACTCCAGGTATATATCGACCTAATAATAATTAACATCTCTTTATTTATTGGCCTTTCTGCAATATTGCCATTGGTTTCAATACGTTTCTAGAACATCATGTCGAAAACAATTTTCCAGAAACTCAAGGCTTATTGGCGAAAACGCTAGGCCCAAAACTACATGTATAAGATACTTCAGTTTCAACATGACGTGTGCAGTGTCCACCAGACAAATACTAATCTGTGTACTTACTGAGAATTCCTCCAGAAGGCGTAGTTAAGATGAGAGTTGTATTTACTTGATTCTTAAAGAAAACAATATAGTAATCTGTGTGCTAAAAATTGTTATATTATTCATATATTTTTCCACGTTTGTTAAAAATAATAAAATAATTTTGTTAAAACAATTAAATGTTATAAAAAAAACACACATCATTGTAAAATCAATACATTCATCTCTCCGCTAAGAATCTAAAATTAATGTTAAAAATACTTCGAACTGTATAACATCTATTTAAAAAAAAGTACAAAAAATTAACTTTGAAGTAAAATGGATTACCCTGTGTATAATGTAAAATAATAATATAATTGAATAAAAATGTGTTTAATATTAATGTTTTGGTTAAAAGCAAGAGTGAACGTTATTAAATTATAATTGAAACTTTATTATTTATAATTTTTAATACTAATGGATTTTATTCATCTGGTGGATAACGAACATTAATACTTTAAACTTGGATACTATTAATTTTGTATCATAAATGCATTAGAATACCGTAATGAGTATAAGATAGATATTATAAAAATATGTACATTTAAGCATTATAAAAGCGGTTGAAGAATAATACAAACAAAAATAATATTTAAAATTTAAATATTATAATAAATAATAAACAATTATTTAAACTTTATATATATATAATAAATCCATAATATATTTATACAACTTAAAGATAGATATTATTTATTCGTAGTATAAGCAGTAAGTATAGATTTTTTGCTTATTTTATTTTTTTATTGAAATATAATCACAATCTATACACAAATTAAGTACAGTAAGTAATTTTGATTTAAGTTATAATACATATATAGTGAGACTGGCAGATTGGGAGAGCACTCAGTAGTGGCATCCGACAAATATAGCTATAGATAATATTATGGGCTTATGGAAAAAACATAGAAAAAAAATAGGTTATTATAATAACCTAACCTATTACCTATAGGTATATTTTTTTTTAAATAATTTATTATTCATTTGGCTGATTTAAATTTTTACTATATAAAATTTGAAATATGAACTATTAATGTTAATAATATCGTTGAAAATAATTAAATATAATGCCAACTTAATAATTATAGCTATAATATAGTAGGCAGAGTTACAACAGGTAGTGTGTTCAAAAATCGATAGGGGAAATAGATTTATAATAGGTAGGCGGGTACCAATACCCTCGTAGCTTCTATGTAATTTGCTTTTAAAGATTTGTGATTTAAATTCTGACGATATTACGATAAAGTTAAATATTTTCTCGCGAGTAACAGCGAAGTAAATTGTATTATTATCATTCGAAATAAGGGAAATTAAATATAAATTGAAACAAGCTAGGCGCTTTTTAAGAAGATTTTGTTATCACCGGGTGAATAAATACGGCTTGTGTTTTCGTGCCCATAAATATTAAACGCATCACATTTATACGAATAATTAATAATATCTGTACCAGTGTACCCAACTAAATATAAATCAATGAAAACGTTTGATACAAAATGTTTAAAAGTAATAACATAATGTAATTTTATTTTATTCTCAGATATAAGATTCGATTGTGAAATTGGCGAATACGCGCTTATAGTACCTACATATAGTGTCTATAGCACCAGTGTCGATTGATTGACGAGAGAAAAATCAGTTTAACATTCACGGGGAGCATTCTGAGTCTGTATTTATGCAGCAGAAGTGCAGCAGAACACTATATAGGAAACGAATCAATATAACGGAATAATATTATAATAATATTGTATATGGGTACTATACAATATACTATGCTGAAGTTAATTTTGGAATAATATAGTCTATACAGCAGTAGCGGTATAATAATATAATAATAATATTATAATGCTATACAACTTCGCTAGTATCTACCTAGGTTCTGTGATGGGTATAAGTCGTACGATATTGTTCGATAAGACATTAAGACGTGATCGCACGCATCGACGTTCCGATTGAGATCAGTGTAATATTATTGTGTTGATTCGCAGGACATTTAGAGATTATGAATGCGAAAAAAAATTTAAGAATATCATCTGAACGTTTTTTTCCTCCGACGAAACCTATAAAAAACGATACGATGGACTTTTGTGTGAGAGTAAAAAACTAAAAACAATTTTACTGTAAAATAACGGTTGAGGGGTGGAGGGGAGAGATCGGTAAGTGCATGAATCGTTTGATTATATTTACAATAATATATTATGCATAATGTATGTTGCATATTATGCACTATTCAACCATATAATATAGGACATAGCTATATTATAATGTCCTGTATAGGTAATAGGTAAATATAATATACTATATTGTAGCTTATTGGGGCATAATGTAATACTATAGTATACATAGTAGTGGTAATAATAGTACACTGAAACTTCTATTATCTACCTAGGTACTTATATATTATATATTATACTGCGACGGGAAAGCCATACAATTGTTCGAGTAGTAATCGCATTGACGTTCCAATTGATTTCAGTGTAGGTACCTATAATACTATTGTAATCATTTGTAGTAGGCACATTTCGAGATAATTAAATCGAAAAAAAAATGCAAAAATATCAACTACTTATACGTTTTTTCCTCCGACGACCGACAAAACTTAAAAAAACTATTCTGCTCGAGTAAAAACAATCGTACATAAGTGAGAGGGGGGGGGGGGGGTTTAATCGATAAGTGTGAATCGCGTTAAAGTGATTAGATTTACAATAATAATATGTCTATGCATTATTCAACTGTATAGGTATCTGGTGCAGTTAAACAACCCCAACAATTCGCGTTTTCATCATCAGTCAACCCGTAGTCATTAGTAGTAAATCGTTGTGTCTATGTGCTGTAGTTGTTGTTGTTTCTGTTGTTGACCAATAAGAAAATTATATTGACTTTGTCTACGTGAGGGATGAGCGTGTGTGTTTGCTGTAATGGTGTGTGGTTGTTTGTGGTTTATTGTTTTTTGTTGTTGTTAGAATTTGCACTTATTTTTTTTTTTGAAATGTAACGTAGTTTAGTGTAGCGCACCGTACAGACATCTGCAAGAAAGACATTTTAAGTATTTCGAGTTTTAACAGTTAGTTAAAAACACTATAATAAAACTTCGGTATAGTTCTGACTATACAACTGTCTAGATATCTACAGTGTGTTATATTGTATTAAAGTATATAATCAATTTATTGAACAGACGATTTCTAAATAATAATATTTGGTTGAATATTTTTTATATTTTTTTGTTTCAGAGTAAACTAGGTACCTACGTGGAATCTTGTTTTAATTTTTCAAGCTATTCGTCTTAGCATGCATTTTTTTCAACTCATTGAAATGAAATAAAAAAAAAAAAAAATTGAAAATGTCAAATCTTTTAAATAAAAAGAGTCAAATTATTTAAAAGTTACACCAAATTGTGTACAAAATTATAATATAAAAATGTTGTGGAAATTTTAAGTACATATTTACAGTTAACTATTAATTTTTTGAATAATTACAACAAAATAGGAAAATCTATTTAGTTGAAAACTGGTTTTGTGTAAAATTTACCGTTTTTCTCAAATTTTCTTTTGTTCTTCTTGATTATTTTAAAAAAAGTACTGGGAATTTTTAATTTTGCTCTCCCAGAAGTACCAACTAGGTATAATTTTCTACCAGAAAAGATATATTTAAGTTAAGTTGATAATCCAAGCAATTTTTAATCTATAAATCTCCTACGAAAAAAACACACCATTGTTAAATCAATACATTCATTGCTCTGCAGTTGAAAACCTAAAATTCATATTATAATATAATGATTGTAAAATAGTTTTGGCACCTTTAAAGTATAAGTTGATAAAATGTATGATAAAAATATTAAAATATTATACACCGATTATTATTACCCTAAACGGCCTAAACTTTAGGGCGCAATACAAATAATTCGAAGTGCAATATTATTATAGCCATTCTCTACTCACTAATAATGGATATTATGCATTCTTATAGGAAAACTTTTAAGTCAACAAATCTAAAATAAGTTTTCATTTTATACGTTTTTTAAATTCAAAAATATTTTTAACATATTAATAAAATATTCCAGAATATATTTTTTATATTTTAATATTAAAATGGTACTTTCCTAAACCTTTTAAGAAAAAAAAAACATAATATTATTGAAGAATAACATTATCTTGTTTTTTTTTATAATTTATGTTTTTATCTTTATAAAACCCTAGTTTTGAAATCCATCTCACAAATCCATAATAGTTATTCGTTGGCTCTCGATGTAAATCCAATCCTGAAAAGTTCAAGCCTTATGTACCTACTTTTCCATTGAAAAATGTTCAATTCTAAACTTTATATATTTTATTATTGAGAAATATTTTCAATCACTATGGAATATTCAAACGTATTATACATTGTGGAGATAGGATCATAGAACTGGAGCGAGGACTTGTTTCGCTTAGGTCACCCTGAATGAGTTTATAGTATTATATTAATATTAATTATCAAAATATTATTGTTTACAATTTGAAAGCATCGATAAATCGTTACGTTATTACGTCAAAACCAATTTAAAGTATATAACACGGGATCTTAATAAATGGCGTTTATATTATACATATTATTATAATTTATATTACTTGTTATTATATTAGTGTTTTTGAAATATTTTTAAAGCTATATATACTAACGGTTTTTTTTATGGTTTTTTAATAGAAAATCTAATTATATTGATAAAAATATATCACTTGGTCATCAGATAATAATTAAACATAATAATGTGGATTTACGCAACTACCGGAGGTCTTTATATATGATGACATTATTATGATTGATCGAAGGTTACTATTTTTTGCACGGTTGTTACATGATTAAAAAATACCATATCATAAGAATGCTAGCTAACAGATTACTCGATAAATCAATGTGATGTGTCTCATAAATATTCACTAATATAAAATTGTACCGTATGCACCTAATAGAGTTGGCATCCTCGTTTACTTTAAAATATGGTCAATTAATACGGGGGACATCGCACGCAATCATTTAGATTTTGGAAACACATGAAAAAAAGAGTAAATCGTATGGTAGGAAGCTGCCAAGTTGGTGTACGAAACATGAATAATCAATGGCAAGTTGCGGGAGAATTCTCAGAAAGACTAGAAATAAATTCTAGTCTGGTGTATACAATTTATTTATTCACAAGTATTGCCCCCCTCCACAATATCTCCCCGTTAACATAAATAATTATTTAATATCGGGATAAAATTTTATAATCAATATAGTTGATTATATAACTCAGTATCATGATTGTAACTGGTGGTATGGTATTATATAAAACTTATTTTAGTTCATCTGTTCATGGTAATTATGATATACATAATATAGGTAGATAGGTACCAGTCCTGTACAGAATACTTTTAAAAAGTACTTGAGTAAATACACAAATACATTTTTTTTAAGTATTTAAGATACAACTCAAATACTTTAATTGTTAAGTATTTCAAATACTACTCAAATACTTTGAAAAAGTATTTGGAATACTTTTCAAATACTTTTGGTTTTTAAAGTGGGTTTCTAATTATCGTAATATAAACACATAGGTAGTAGGTAATCTAACAGTTATCTTATAGTTTTAAAGGGAATATTGTTATTCAATATTCAATAACTTTTTTTAGAAATCTGGTTTTCACAAACCTTTGGGCTTCGGCTAACACAGAAATACAGAATATTAAATAAAACTATTTATTCTATTATTGTAGTTGACAATAATATTTTTCCAACCAATTATTTCGAATGAAAATAAAATGTTCGAAATAAAAAACCAAAGTATTCAATACCAAAAAGTATTTAAAATACCATTCAAAATACTTCATGCTGAAAGTATTTAAAAAGTTATTCAATACTTAAAAAAGTATTTGAATACTTTTACTTAAATACTTTACAGGACTGGTAGGTACCTACCATTCTGTTTGATTATAACAATATTTGATTTTTTAGAATATAGGCTACCTATTCGGTTATTGGACGTTAAAACTGTCTAGAGAAAATTTATAGATATAACTTGTGTAATATATTGTTCTGGAGTCTGAGCATATACGTATATGTATCTAATGATTTCGTTAATGGTTAAATCAAAGATTTGAGCTGTACACTGAAAAAGAAAAATAATTGTATATAGGAATTAGGACTGTAAACTTCTGGTCGAATCAAAAGAAACTTTTTAAACAAAATCTGAAGTTTTATACCTTAAATGTATTGCTATAATATATATATATATATATACACACCTATACATCACCCAAATGATTCAATCCATTGTGTCGAGCAGTTTTTTTAAAACTTTTAGACGAACCCAATCTATTATGTTGTTACTTTTTGTTTGTTTAGCTGTTATTTCGGACGTTCCAAGTATGCTTTTCCAGTGTTACGTTTTGAATGGAAATACAATATTTTAATAAATGTACAGCGAACATTTCCTATTGTAATTGGAGAGATACGTATTTTGATGAGATGTGAAATTTAAAATTTCACCAAAAATGCTTTGAAACTGGACAGTTCGGTTTTTAATCGAGGGGTTTATTGATTAAAACATTATTTTTGCAAATGTGTGCAAATTAAAATGTCGAATACATACCTACACCATTGACGAATTTGGAAAATCTGTGTTGAGCATTTATGATTCTTAAAAAATCATTCTAAAACTTATCTAAAAATATATTCTACTTATTTTTGATAATATGTTAGGATATCAATCAGCAGATAATTAGTAATTACCTATATATATTTATTCAACTATAATTGGCAGGTGCGTTTTATGTATGGTTTATATAATATTATGTTTTGTGTATATTTATATTTACTTAATAACATTTTATAAGTCAAATGATAATCATGATGTATTGTTAACCGTAACCAATACCTGCAGAGTAGCCTGATTATTTATGTTATGGGAATTATGTGTGTTTTTTTATCTGTGTGTCCGAAGACAATTTCTATGGTAGAATAAAAACTTAAATCTTAAATTTCGAGTGTGGTCTATGGTAGAAATTTGAATCCTATTTTGGGGGGAGGGTAAAAAGAAAAAATGATCAGTATAGGCACTACTTTTTAAAATAATCTGGAAGAATAGGAATTTTGATGCAAATCCTGCAGTATTAGATAAAATTGGTTTTGTTTTTTTTATCCAACAAATATTTATACCTGTTTTCAAAATATTTTGGCTCATTCTTACTATTTATTGATTGTAGAATTTTTTGACTTTTTTGGTTTATAATGTAGGATAAAATTTGTATTTGTGATTAATAAATCTTGAACTAGGTTCCTTATAATATTTTGGTGTTAAAAAATATATTACACAACGTACATACTACATAGTCACAATTTTTTTTTATAATCGTTTGTTGTTTGTAGTTCAAATTTTGACGAAATTCGTTGAAATCTGAAAATCAAAAGAAATATAACTAATATAAGACGTACCTATTTAATACCTACAATATCTCATTGAATTAGAATTTGACACATCCATTGCAGTTAATCAGGGTCCACTCGACACCTAGAGTACAGCAAACCGAGTTCAGTGATTTTAACATTTGATTTCGTTGTTGATAATTTTACATTTAATTAATTTAATTAACGAACGAGTCTCGGGTTTATTCCACTGCCAACTCCGATAGCCTGAGAATCGAGATAGTGTGGTATGGGTATACTACTGTAATCATTGGAATAACACGAGTAAAAAATTAATCGACGATATTCTCCGTACCAGCTGTTAGAGACACAGACGTTATTTAACGAAAAACAGATAGGTAGCGTGTCTTATAGTGAATATCGGTATCTAAATCTGACATTGCTATCGCGTCAATAATGGTGTACGTCATTCGCTCAATTTAACAGTTTTTCTCATTAATTTGTCACAATAGTATTATAATGGCAAAACAACGACGAATAATCGAGTTATTAGCTGATGGATACAATATTTTGGTAATATTATGTAAAATAAATAAAATATATAATGCATCATTGTGGCGACAATGGGTATCTTATAATAGATAGAATAATATATTATATTATATTGAACATGTGTTTATGCATTTGGTAAGTAGGCGACAAGGTTACAAATTTAAAATTATTTAGAATTTTTAAAAACTTTTTGTTTTTCTCTTAGCCCATTGTTGTTATTATTTTATATTTTATAACTTATGCTCGAACAATAATCACGATAATAGAAATAACACAATTCATTCGTTTTGAACAAGTGCTATTTTTTCGAATTGTTAATATTTTGTCTCCTCTGGTCTTTTGTTTGCCTCGCGAAAACGATTTGATTGTCATCACGTTAGTCAGTAACGGTCGTTGAAGTGAATACGTTTAACTTTGCGATAATAGTGCGACAGCCGATATCAGCTGTATACCTACTTTATATTAGTATACCGTATACTTTCTCAATGTTTTGATTAATACACGTAATACCAAAAAAGTTGTAAACGTTTTTATTTTTCCTTATTTCATCACGGATAATAATTATTGAGATTGTCGAAAAATTGTCGATCTTGTTACCCTGCAGTAGTGCTAACATTAAAGTCACATAATACGTCATACAGAAATATTATTATAATTTAATATAAAAGCAAAGATGGTCATTATTCTTCAAATAAAATTAATTTGTCGTGTTTAATTAGGTGCATTTTATTGGGTTAGTAATTAGTAGTAATTAGTACATGAACAAACTGTAAATAAATCAACTCAGCCGAGCTTTTGAAAATTTATATGGCTTATATAAATATAATTATTAATTAACGTTAATTTTACTCGTACCTACCTTTAGCAGTATGAGGATTTACTTTTATTATTCACAAAAGTTCTGTTATTATTAACTTACGTAGAAAATGTGACTAAACCTTATTATTACTTTTTAGAGTTATTTTTGTTGATACATAGTAATAATATGTTATACGTATATATATATTATGCAAAAATATACATTTAAATTCAATTAGGTACGTAGTTTAACGCGGTAGTATATGACGCGTGTACTAAATTGTATTATGCAATTATTTTATTATGAACAATTTTGATTTTGACTTTACAGAAAAAAATTAATTTGGTACAGTGTATATGTAAGTATGAATATTACAAGGCAGAATAACTAAAAAAAAATGTACCCATTTAACTGTGCATTCAATGAGAATTACACAATATAATATAGTGTTCCATATTAAATGCATATAGGTACCACCCACCTATATAATATATCTGTACACAAGTATAGCGTAAATAATTACATACCTGGTAAAAACCAAAAACAAATAAACTAATATTCTTCGCACGTAGAACGCAGTGCATAATCTAACCAGTTAACCTACAGGTTTATTATACGACAGTTGCTGTTATGGGTGAGCTACAGGTAGTTGTATAAAAGTTTTGTGATCATAATATTATTATTATTATTATTATTATTCAATTTAATTGAAACTATTTACTCAGCCTGCAAGTTACTTCAATACCTACAAGTATTTTTTAGTTAATAACGCGTATATAATAATTGGCAGCACTACGTAAGTACTTACAACATTGGCACTTATCAAAATGCCATTTTTTAATCGTGATTTTCAAAAACCATTGGGATTTTTAAATCTAACTTTTAAGTGATGCAGAGAGACATTGTAAAACGAATATGTAGAAAACTTTGTTTTACATCAAACAGCAATGATTAATATATTATTTCTAAATTTGCGGTGTATATAAAAAATAAATAAATCATTAAGCAGAATAAAGTAACGACGTGTTATATTAATCGTTTATATTATTTGACGAGTTGTCACGCTTTTTTTAGTACCTAAAAATTAAACTTTAATATATTTTTTGATATAACGATTTACATAAAACAACGCGTTTCTCTATTTGACGTTTTCTCTGCAAATGTATGCTACCAGCCTACCTATATGTATATATATTTTATTCAAAAACCACTGAGGTCTTTTAAAATGCACGTTGGACTATTCTGTTACAATAATATACTTATATTGCGTTGTATGTATTTTTTATCAAGCAATATAGATCACGTGGGAACGAAATGGAGTGTCACGTCGTTTTTGCTATGCGGTCTACTCGAAACGACGCAGTCGGACTCTGTTCGTCGTGCCTACAACACAGCCGCTTCAACGTGCCACCCCTCGTCAAGACTCCAGAGTAGTATTTAAGGGGGGGGGGGTGGTTAGGGGCATAACCCCGGGCACCAAATTCAGAATTCTAAAAAGTGGTGGCGGTGCTTGAGGTCATCTATTACCAATGATGATTTATTTTTTATTTTTACTGTACTTTATGTTGATTGTTTTACAACATCAGACAAGTTTGGGAAGCTCAATCTGTGAGCGTGCTAAATTCTCGGTTTCTAAACGTATTTTAACAAAACGCAATCAAATAGTATATGTATAATAGGTAACATTTAGGTAAAATAAAAATCAACAATATATATATCAACAATCGTAACTATCTAGGTACTGACAAGAAATAAATAAAAACCAACAATCGTAACTAACGGACGTACGGACAGACGGACACAATGGGGATATAAGTTGCAGTTCTAAACATATATGTTTAGAAACCTAAAATGTATTAGGTAATAAAATGTTGGCGAAAATAAAATAAAATAAATGTCGAAAGTAAAATGTTTAGGGGCATAGTAGGTAGGTATAGGTATAGTTGTATAAAAAAATGTACAATAAGACTCGTTTTGGGGCGCGAAGATTTGACAAATATGTATTATCGTGGGGGACTACGTCACCTAGCGCCTCTTGTAATTGGTGTACTTTGGGGGGGGGGGGGTATTCCTCCTATAGGCCAATTTTTCGTTTCGAAAACCGCACGTTACACGAGTGTCCAAAGTAATATCATCATGACCGATTGGGAGAAAATTATAAACGGAGTAAAACTAACAACAATAATAATAACAATAACAATAATGTTATTAACCGATACACACTTCCTCGTACAGTTGTTGTATAGGTAGTTGTATCATAGGACGTTACAACGATAATAATAGTATTATCACACAATTACACGACGGCGATATTTTTTTATATTACTCCGTCAGATAGTGTACACAACAATACATATAATAATAATATACACACCTCTGCTGTAGGTACAATAATTTAATAATAATAATAATAACGCAAACCGACGGCGGCGGCGGCGTTGCCTAGGGTTGCACGGGGGCTCGTCGGCGGCTGGCTGTTGCTACCGCGTCCAGCAGCAGCGGCAGCATCAGCATCAGCATCAGCAGCAGCAGCCGCCGCCGCCGTCATCGTCGTCGTCGTCGTCGTCGTCGCCGCTGCCGTCGTCGTAGCCGTAGTCGTCGTCGGCAGTATCTCGTTAACGGCGCTGTGCACCGCACATAGGACGCGCCTACAAACGCTCGCGACCACATCAGCGCCCGCCGTCGACGCCGCCGCCGTTTCCCGCGTGCTCATCGCCGTTAAATCTGTTCCCGCTTACCACCCCCGCCGCCACCGTTTACTCACCCGCACGGGCGACGACGACCGGGGTTGGCCGCCGCCGCAGCGTGATCGTATAGTGACGTCGTCGGCGTCGTCGCCACTGCCGCCACTGCCGCTGCAACCATGACGACTGTTGCACACTCGGCTGTCGGTGCACCCGCAGTGATGCGATTATGACGGTCACCTGCTACCCCCACTCCCTTTAAAATACGCGTCCCACTCGACTCTATATTATCATTATTATTATAATTTTTATTATCATTATCATTTTAATAATACGAATTTATTGTTTATATATATATACATACACGCACATATTATATTATTATACCATCGTCTTCGCCGACGCCACTGCGGCAACGATCGGCGCCACTTCCACCGCCGCCACCGCCGCCGCCGCTGTCGTCGATCGCCGCGTGATCCGTGCGCGCGCGAGTACCATATTCTCTCGTCAGGTAAGCCCCCGTAAACCCTTCTTGTTTATACTGATAGCTGTTACCATGATAATACTACCTGTTTGATGATGGTATAATAAACGCCGTAACTGCCGTCACCACTATAATACCACCACCGACCACCGTGCCAAAGCCATAACCGTACACACTTCTATTTTGCCGACGTCAAAGCTGGGTTGAAATTACAATAATAGTGAAAAAAAAACACTAACCTGCCCGCACCCGCTCAACTGCACGGATATTTCTTTTCTATTGGAAAGATAAATTTACATATTTAATAAAACAGTAATTTTTTTTCAAAATTACCGTTTGGAGTTTTTACGAAAAAATTATAAGAGACGTTGGTCATAATATTATGGAACTGCACATGAGACGAGATTACGATTCATACGATTCAAATAATGATTATTAGATAATTTAAGTTTCTATAGAGTGTAAATGCAATTAATAATATGATTTATATATTATTTAATTTACAATAATCTACTATTGAAGGAAACCAGAAGCCAAATCAATCAAAACCTGTTGAACGAAAATGTATTATAAAAATTATTTACTGGGTTTATAAACGGATATATATTAATATTATAAAGTTTTCAAACAGTGAAAATCAATTATTAAATTAATAACGTTCAACAAATCTTCGTATGTAAATAGAAAGTTGATTCGTCAAACGATTTATTATGAGATTCATTTTTACTTTGAAGTTGACTAACACTTAAAAATAATAATTCGGGAATTTATAAAAATATTACTATATTTTTTTTTTTTTTTTAAGTTAAAAAGTTGAACTAAAATAATTAATTTTTTTGTGATAATGAATAATACGAATTTCATCAAAGTTTATACTTCAAACGCTTTTAAAAAAAATAATTGTTGACCATGTATTTTTGTTATCTTTTAATTTCTATAAAATGAACAAATTATGAGAGACCGCTTATTTGCATTCAATTTTCCAAACTTCTCAATTTAGAAAATTATTTTATTAATTATTTACATAAATCGAGAAAAACTGAAAAAAGTCGAAAATGCTTAATGATTATATTGTTTATAAATTGCTCGAAAAGAGCAAAAATCTTTGGATAATTAAATCATCTCTAGAAAATACTGATCTAAAATATTTGGTGCACATTTCGTGTCTCTGTAACAACAAAATATAAAATTGATTTTTGAAGTTTAAAACTTATTACGTTAATATTTTTGTTTTCAGTATTTTTTTTTTTTAGTTTTTCCGAATTATTTTGATAACTACTGGAAACTTTTACTTTTGACCCCCAAACTCTCAGTTAGATCTAATTTTCTACCAGAAACTACTCTCAAAATTGAAGATGTGCTTGATAAGTTAAAGTATGTACAAATTTTATAAGCTTAATAATAGTTAGAATATAAGTATTATTTAATACTTTTGATTACGTTTAAGAATCGTATGAATGTTTCAAATCAAATCTATACCAAAAATAATTTCGAAAATACATACAAAATACATTATGACGTTATGTTATTAGGTACGTATTTACCTACAAGTACAATGTACATTATTATTGTAAATTATGAGATGATTATTCAATCTCCCTTGGTCGACCCCGATACTTGAATAATAATATGTTACAATTAATTCGAATTGCGAAGTTTTAACCTTTAAAGTATTCGGAAAACTTGGTATTCATAATACAAAAATTGAACCGTTGTTATCTTTATAAGAAAGCTTCTACATCAGCTTTGTTATTTCGACATTATACACTGTAATGGTGTACCTATACAACTTTAAACAATTTCGAGTAATAATTTGGATCTTTGAGTATTTTGCTCTCTTGAAACATGATTTCGTAACGGCGGTTGGATAAAATAACTTTTAGAACTCAGTTTTTTCTCTCAAGAGACGTTCAGACATACCTGAAAAGTGAATGTAATAAATTGAACCAAAACTTTTCATCGATACTTCTGTTAACTGGAATTAAAAACATATACACAGGCGATTTGTCGGATCGAGTGCAAATGAGACTCCCTATAAAAAAAAAAAAAACACTGTTACTTACTATTTTATACGTTTCATTTCAATTTATAAATTATATGAAAATAAAATTTTGTTAATAAATTATGTTTTACGTAATGTTTTTTTCAACGATATTATTCATTAACTTTAAAATGTTCAAGTGAATAAAAATTAAGTGGGTATAATACCACTTCTTCCCAAAAAAAAAATATATATATATATATACACATATACCTACATATTTTAATATTTGAGACCGAGCTAGCGCACCTAGGAAGATTAAGGTGGTATAAGCACACTATACCTATTATTATTATGATAAATTTTAAAATATATATTTTTGCACCATGTTCGTAAATACGCGTAGGAGGTACCTATTACTTATATAATATTAAAAACAAAATAAACAATAAGAGCAACTGAACTTTTGTGAGTCTTGTCGCAGATGTAACTCAAATATAAAATAACATGAATAGGTAGTTTTAAAATAATGTTATCAATAATTATTATTATTGTACACGAAACACACAAACTTGGCGTTATACGTTATGGCTCACCTTAATAATTAATTTAAAAAAAAAAACATATTATTTAGTAGTTACTACTATCTAATGAAATATTAGTATGAGCTTTTACAGAATTGTATACATTTAAAAAATAAAGTCTCTCATGGTATTTGCTTATGGAATATTATATTTTCGCACCGTTATTAATGAGTAATGACGAATTAAAAGATATATTGATTACCAAAGTAATAAAAAATATAATTTTACTTACTGTAATTTTTTATTTAAATAAATGACAATGATGAGTGTGTTTTTTTACCAATAATATAGGTATAGTTTTAAAAACATTTTGGCTTTTTTAATTTTAATTTTTTTAAAATTTTAAAATTTCTCCATTTATGTTGATAAAAATTTGTCGTGAGTCAAATAGTTTGAAAATCTAACACGAAAATTCTCATAAGTTGTTTTGATAGCAATCACATCATGAGTTATCTACAAATTTTTTTTATGACTGTTATTGAAGATCAAATTTTCACAAATTTGGATACCTATTAAACGATAATTATTTTCGATTTTTCCTCTAATGATTTTAATATTCTGTTATAACTTATAATTGAAACTTTTCATCATTAAATATTATTATTTTCAATACCTACCTAATGACATTTTTTTGACTAATTTTAACATTTATTTACACCATTCCATTCTATGGGTCATTGCCCGTTGATATTGACTATTTTAAGTAGTACCTATGCGATGTTTTGGCAAAAACTAATTCAATCCACCCAATAAAAAAAAAATACGTATTAATAAAAATTTAATATAACATTAACTATATTATGCTTAGAAATATTATACGATGACCACCTGTCTCCTTTGCTTATAATCGTTTTTCGCATACAATGATTTATCGTTAAATTCCAATTTATCACATCCGTTACAGGTGACCTACTCAACGGCGAATTACACTCTTTAAATCGAAACCATGAACCTTTAGAATTTAGATACCAGTAGATACCACGAAGCGGGTTTCGAGGTTTTTATCGTTACCATCTAAATGTGAAGTCCTATAATAACTTTTCCGTTAAATGGTAATAAAAATAAAGTGCGTTAGGTGTATGGTTAAAAATGTTATTTCCAGGATGATTAAACATAATTATTATATCTTATATTTTGATTACCTAGGTACACCCTTTTTGGTAGATGAGAACGACTCGGTCCTAAAATAACAATTACAATAAAAACATCAAGCTGTGTGTGTACAATACAGATTAACTTTGGTCAAATATGTTATTTTCAAACATTATTTTTTCTTTAAAAATAATTTGTTTAATGAAAAGATAATTTAATTTTTGTATTATTTCATATACGATTCAAAAGGATAATAATATGTTAAGAGCGTGCAGATAAAACCTTATGCATTGATAAAGTATAATGTAGCATTATTTATTCAAATCCAACTCCGTAGTACCTATACCTACTACAACTATTGTGTCTGTGTACTGTATAGGTAGGTATACTAATACTATAACATTGTATAGCATATTAGTAGTTGTTATGGAATATTAGCAGTTAATGCGAGTATGCGTTTATATAAATATTCTGTTGAGTTTATTATATTAAATTTACCATTATATTTTAATGCACTTCTAACTGATATAGTACCTAAACAATAATACGTCGATATCCGGATGTCACTGTTTATAATTATTATTTCTAATGTTAAGCCGAAAATCAAATGCCCATCTACTTTAAGACGTATTGTAATGAAAAGGGTGTTATAAAAAATGTATATATTATATTATAAAAGTGAACAGAGTAAATAAATCGGATGCTGTGTATAAAATATTACAATACCTATACAAAATTATATAATATTTCTATTATATATTTATACAGGTTTATATCGCCTCTTTAAATTCATCTTGGAGCAGGATAGCGGTGTATTATTATTTATTACTATCACAAATTTAAATGCAACAAATACATCAAAAGCGATTCGGAGTGGAGCTCGCAGAAAACCACTTTTTGCCCTGATTTCTTTAACATTTTTGGAATTTTTCACCTTGATGTAATTTTTCTTTACTATAACGCTTACAATGGTTATATTATTATGTAACTTTTTAAGCATTTTAAAGTATTCATAGGAAATAATCGTTGTAAAACAATAAAATCAATAATTGGTAGGTACGCATTCACTTCACTTAGAGTTTAAAAGAAATATTAAGAGCCCAAGAATATTATATGAATTGAAATTAAAAAAAAAATATGGGAAATTTATTTCATTTCTATTAATTTTCTATGGAAATTCATAATTACACGATGCGTATAATGGATTTAAATGATTTAATCTTATTTCTTCCGTTTACATAAATTGGAATTAATTTGAAAAATCAATTTTCAAGTAGTAAACTCGTAAAGCAGATGAACGATGAGTGTAATATAATTTTCTTATAATAAGTCATAATTATTTTTGTCATTATTAGGAATAAACCGTTTATTAGTAATATTTGAAGGTGATATTTTTAATATCTTAATTTTAACAGAATAAAATTTGAAAACGAATATTATACAGTGCAATTTTTCATTTGAATACCTGCCTAGAGTATGTTTTCGTTAACAAAATTGTGTGCGATATTGAATTATAATACATTTTTGGCTTATTGATAGGATGACGAAACGTTTTAATGTTCGATGCATATATATAACAATATATTCTTTAAAATAGTAGAAATTGAAAAATATTATATAATAATATATAAACTTACTTTGTGAATTTCGTCTACAAAGCATTTTGTCTCCCCTCCCTAGTCCGCGTCTTGTTATATCTTTTAAAAGTACTTTATCGAGCTAACAGGTTGCCGATTGATTAATGTCTCGGGATTTGGGCTGAAATCGACGATATTGTCTCCTTTCTATATCTTTCCTAAGGGACATATACCACGTGCCGAATAAACGAAGAAAAATTCTTTGTTATTGTGTCTCTTTTCTTTAGTAAAGGATACTCTTTATTTCGCTGCAATTTTATCTCTATCCTGAAGACCATTGCACAATCAGCAAATTCGTTACGTAGTATCTGTTCCAATTAGCACAGCAGTGTTAGACCGACACACGTACTATAGCCACGGTCAAGGTTTCAATTTATGCAGACTACGTGTGTAAAGTGTTTGAAAGACAAAAATAATGCATAACAAATAATACTTAAGGTGCTAAGTTAAATAATTGTTATGTAAACTTACTAATGAATGTAATAAACATCTAAATAAAGATTGTTCCAGGTACTTATTGTGTTATAATATACTTATCGATTAATTTGAATAATTTTTATCAAATGTCTTCCTCGTTACGTCTTGCCGTTTAGAGACTTCACCAGACTTGTATTAAATATTTTTTAATAGGTAATATTGTGTACCCATAATAATTTCTACCTGTTTTATGATGTTTTAAATTATTTGGTTTTTCCGATTTCTATAATAATTGTTCTTTAAAATAAAATATTTAAATCAAATAAATAATAATTTACATAAATATACACAATATTACCGTGTGTCCGCATCAAGATTTCTTCCTTCGTCACCGTCAGTGTCTTTCAAATGTTTTTTTTATTTAAATTGAACATTTAAATGCTATCTAAGATTGTTGATTTATGTTCACTCGATGTTCATTGTTGTCGCGATGATGTTGTCGCCAAATCAAAAACCAACTGAAAATGCAGTGATCATTAATTGTTTAGTTTTATTTCTTGCCAATACCTACGACCAACGTAATTTTATTTATTTGTATAATATTATATATTATAGTAATCGTTAAAACTACCTATTTCAAGTTTTAAATTTTGTTTATCGTATTTTAATCTGAATGAAGTGGCAAATGTATTAACTAAGATTTTTTTTAGTACCTATCATAATTCTTTCTAGTCAAATGATACTGTATTTAAACTTTTTAAATACATTTTCAAAGCCTTTAACCATTTATTATGCTTATTACTCTTTATTATACGTAGGAATTATTTATTTACACAAAAAATTTTTTCAATGATGTTATAATTTGCAAAAAGAACGCTATAAAAATGTTACTCACTACTCACCATGACAGTGTGTAGAACCGGACATTATGCTATTAAAACGAATACTTAACTTCCATCAAAATCTAGCCTATACTCCATTCTTCCGTTAATCAATAGGTTTAACTATGTTTAAGATTAATACCCGATATACCTACATTCGTACTTTTCACCATAATCATTAGACGTTTCACAAAACAAATTATTATTGGTATAGGTTATTTTTAGACCTGTGTCTACTAATTTAAACTACACTGATTTTTCATAAATAAATCGATTGAAAACTGTTTCCGGTTATGGTTTAATAGAAAAATATATTACTAAACTCCTTAAAATTATTGTTATTATTTTTTATTAGTTAAATCCGGTAATGCCATATAAGTTTTAATACTAAGAAGAAAAAGGGCCCAATTTAATAATAACATTAAGTTTATTATATTATATAGCTGCGCCTTAACATTAATCACCATACTAAACAATATATTCAACAAATTAAATTATTATTTTTGATTTATGATTTGTTTAAAGGTTTTCATTATGTTATATACGTTATTATAATAATATTGAACGTAAACGTGTTTATATATACGCGTACATAATACATACAAATTAATTTAAGTCTGAGAAAAAAAATATTTGGAAAGCTTAAACAATTTGTGACATTGTCTTTTCAGTTTTTGATCTACTTATTGTTCTCTTGGTCTTTTTGAATGTTTAAAAATGTGATTTGCATGTTTTGAAAAATAATTTGAACATAGTGTCGAATTAGCAGGTTGAACGAGCGTCGTTATTAGTTGGTGATTTGTTTTGCCGTCAGATTTTCTGAATAGACTGACTTATGAATGCCTTGCACTTATAATGATTATTATTTGCGTTCGCAAAGCTTCTTGTTTCTATCGTTAAAACAGAAAAAACCGCAGTTGCCAGTTCCGCATGCCTTAGCTTAAAATCTTTCCGCGAGCACCTACCAAATTCCGTGAGCGATTCTGTTTTCCATTTTTCCGAAAAAAATTATCCGGTCGATTAATTAGTGTTCGCGCTTGAATTAATAATTTACCATTTTTATGACGTTTCAATCACAATAAGTAGGTATGTACATTATTATGTTCTTTAAGACATTTTCTCATGCCAAATTAAATCAGTTTTATTGCGAGTATTAGATACCTAATATTTTTAATTCCGATTTAATACGCAGGCACTTAATTTAAACGGTTTTATTTAAGGCAATGTAAGTTTCGTTTTATTTATTTTAAAAGTAGATACTTTACAACAATATAAACTATGGTTGGTTTTTGTAAACATTTTTTGTTTTATTCGTCGATCGTTAAGCATATCGTATTGAAAAAAAGTTTGATATATAACTTTGTTTTAAAATATTAAACAATTAATTCTTCATTAAATTATAATTTTCATTTTATCGTGCTAAAATAATTATATATAATATATATATATATTACTACCTAATTTGTATTGTTGTTTAATAGTATGTAATATTTATGAAGATCTTACAGGCATAATATTCGACCACAAGTTAAGTTTTTCAAACCATACAAAAATGATTAAAAATAAGGAAATGCGCATCCTGGAATTTATAAAACACACATGTCACTCGTTCAAAACCCGATGTCTCTGAAAACTCTGTCTGATCTAATCTTAAATATTGGCCTTTGATTTGGATCAACGGTACTTTCAAACAAACCGAATGCATTGAATCAGCACACAATTGTTTTCTGAGATGTATTGCATTAAAGTTCAATATATCCATGGCTCTTGCCAAAATGTACTGAATTTCCTTAATATAATCTGACCGCCTAATTAAAAGGTGATCTTATTATCTGTTTCTTGATTTTTACTCAATCTAATATCTGGTAAAATTGACCTCTCCGAACTACAAATCTCTGCTCTTATCGATTTTAAAACAAATAATCTCAATACAAGGAATTTAGATTCTTTTTAGCCACATTTCTCTACTAAAAATGATCCACTAAATAATTATCTCCTGCTAAACACGTCCTATTAACGCACGTCGGTAACTCATATAATATTGTTAATTTTTTTAAGTTAACTTTCCAAAGCCCCAAGTAAAGTGTTCTCATTGGGTGGCTACTTTTTTCACGTGTCTCATATCATAAATACAATATATTTATATATATCTGCATTCTGCATACAGGCTTATTGCGTAATAAATACATTACAGACTGTTTTTCTTCAAAATAAGATTAAAATAAATAATTAAATTTAGCAATTTTTATAACTTCAGCTGAATGTCATAATAATTCATTTATTTATTGTAGACAATAATATTATGTGACTGCATATTAAAGTTTAAACTGTAATAGGACCCAGAGACCAAGAGTACGTTTGCATGAAAACAAATAAATAAATGAATAAATAAATGTATATTATACTATTCGTTAAATTTCAAATAATTGAACTCATTCCAATATTATAACAACTATATAAGTATTTTGAATTAGGTAGATACTATTTTATATTATTGTTTTTAATATTATATAAAAAAAAATGTGATAGATCATATAGATACCAATAATTACCAATGAATACTGATAAACACGGTTGTATATTATGATAACGAGTATATCTCTATTGGTAAAAATGGAATAATCACATATATTACATACCATATTGATAATACGATCCAGGGAGCAAACCACGATTAAGGATATCTTTAACCGTGGAACAAACTATAATTGTTTTATCTCATTGACACGTGAGTGTATACAATTTGGCGTGTAATCTATGGTACTTAATTAGAAGAATCTAGAATCTTGGAATTTTCTATTTGAAACAGATAACTTATGAGCCGTATTTTGTTAGTGAAAAATTGTCAATAGTTTTGGAATTTATTTTTCATTTTTCTTGGGCTTCAATTGTTACCAATACTGTAAATTGAGTTTGTTGACTTTATAAAAACACTTGTTTATTTTTGGTTGAGTTAACTACAATAGTATACTGCACAGTGTAGATCTAAAAAGTAATATCTGATCCAGTTTTGTATCGGCCTAAAAGTATTAAAACTGTCGTTTGATTACTATGTTATAAATACTTATAATATATTAGGTACCTTACTACCATAGAAAAACTTAGAATTATAAATATACATTTATTTCAAATCGCTACGATAGTTATGGATTTTGGATTATTTGAGACAAACATGGTAAATAAATGTTAATAACTGAAATAATCCAGTTTCGGCAATATCTTAACTGATTTTGAATTAACTGTTTTGTTCAGAATTGTTTTGGAAAATTGAATGATCTATCGTTGCTTTTGTATATTTTAAAAACACTACCCCGACCAAAACTTCTGTTTCGTAGTTTTTTGTTTATTTCTTTTTTTCCCAACTTATTATATTATAGTTTATAACTTTTTTTTCTTATATAAAAATTTCTGCGGTTTTTATTAATTACACTTTTTCAACTATTTTTTTAGGGTATAACAAATGCCTGCCAGAAAAGGATTATTGGCGCCTCAGAATACATTTCTGGATACAATCGCGACACGGTTCGATGGCACACGTAAGTTTCATAATATTGTACTTATAAAATTAAAATTATGAAAAGTCATGTGGTTTATTTTAAGATAATAGTTATGTTTTTATTGATATATTTTTAAGCACATGAAATAAAATATGTTAAATATTGCTACGTACGTAAATAATCTATGAGATAAGTCAATTATGTAGAATGTAGATAGATGATAATGTTATTTAAATGTTATTAGCGAAATTCTCTTTTTAAAATGGACATTATTAACGAGCTGCATTATATTGAATAGGCGACCCTCTCTATATCTCGGAATAATGTTTTCTTCGATTTATTATTAACGTTTAGTAAAAATAATTTAATATAAAATATAAAAAATTTATAAATAACAAATAATTCCATACTAGTTTTCAAAAAAAAAAAAAAGGTGGGTAAGTGGATGTCGCTCTGCTGCACAGTAGGTTACAAGTGGGTCACTGTATAATGGATAGTTTTAAATTTGAATTCAATGATATAATATCACTGTATAAGAAAAACGATTCTGAGCGGAGACGGTATGTCAGTCTATAAATTAGACATACATATTTAGGTATACTTATCTATAGTATTATTAATAATTTTCAAATTAATCATATCAATTATCATAATATCCATTAGGCAACGCGTTATACATCGACAACAAACCATGGTACTATCATAGATATATAATAGTATACTTTAGAAGTTTCAAGTGCCCACAAGTAATATTATACAATCACAACAAAATAACTAAAATAGTTATTCCAGGTTTTTTAATATGTAATTTCGTCTAAATTTGAAATTAAAATGACTATAAAAATAAATTGTGCTTATGTATTGTTTAGATTTTTTGGTAACAGAATTAAATACTTACGTGTTATCTTGTTTTAAATTTTCAATTCTTAGATACAAAAGTTGAACGTTTTATAAATTTTTAACTACAAAATAATTATTCAAATTAAAATTTGAAAATTTTTGTCAAAATTCGATCTTTAAATGCTTATAAAAAAAAATTGTGCCTATGTATTTTTAATATTTTTCAACTGCTATTGTAACAATGTATCAGGAGCCTTGTATTAATTGTTTACACTTTTTGGCCCAATAGATAAAACTTTATTGATATTTATAGAAAAAAAAACTAAAAAAATTGAAAACTTACAATGTCCGTAAACAGCTCAAAAAGAGTCAAATTATTTTCAACATTTTATGGTATATAGAAAATGTTAATATAAACATTCAGTTAAATTTTCAAGTATCTACAATCATTCATTTTTTAATTACAACAAAATAAGAAAATCGTTACGTAAGAAATTGAGTGAATATCAAATGTTGTAAAAATATGAATTTCAAACGCTCATAAAAATTTAATTTGACTTGGAAGTAGAAATTTTTTTTTTTAAAAAAGGTAGAAAAAGTTATGAAAAATCTTGTATTACATTTTCAAATCTTAGATTTAAAAAGAAAATTTATCATGAATTTCTAACTCAAAATAATTTGCAAATTTTCGTCATTTTTACGTATTTTGTCAATATTTGAACTTTAGATACTTATAAAAAAAAATTGTGGCTATGGATTTTTCATTTTTTTCATCTGCCTTTGAAACAATATAATAGGAACCTTCTATTAAATTTTCAAACTTTTTTAAGCAACAAATAAAATTTTATTGACATTCATAGAAAAAAAAACTAATAATATTGGAAACTGAAAATGTCCCTAAATAGTTCAAAATAAATCAAAATATTTTGAAAATTTTATCATTTATAGAAAATGAAAATATAAGCAACCAGTGAAAATTTCACGTATGTACGGTCATTTGTTTAAAGTTACACCAAAAACCAAAATCAATTTCTTCGAAAACAGATTTTGCGTAAAAATTCCCGTTTTTCCTTAATTTTTCTTTTGTTTTTCACGGCGCTTTTGAAAATTAGGGCGCTTTTGACCCCCCAAAGTACCAACTAGATTCACTTTCCTATCAGAAAAGGTACTGTTGAAGAAAATCCAAGCATTTTTACTGTCCTAAAAGGTGAAGACAGACACAAAAAAAAAAATAAAAAAAAAAAAACACACATCATTGTAAAATCAATACATTCATCGTTCCACTCAGAATCTAAAATATTTTACATTTTAAATTGAATAAAAGCCAATACAAAATTATATCAGGTATCACACGACACACTCTTACTTACATACTTACATAATGTTTGGTATTCATTTAATACGTTCCCAGCTTGGAAAGATGTTTGCGTTTTTATATTATATAATATTATTTTCGGATTTTGTAGGTAATTTCTAATAAAATATAATGATAAACAAAATATTGTAAAACAAATTCGATTTTAGTCAGTCGAATATTCGATGGATTCAGCTCTTTTGTTCAAACAATGTTATTAATGTCATATGCCTGGTATGCAACCCTACCCATGCGAAAACAACCTTTTCGGCGGATTCCATTTATCCTTGTCTAGTGAGCTACTTCGGTTCAACCATCTGTCCTCCTGGGGTTTTGCAAAATGTTGTTGGTTCTTTTTATCCCAAACGTATTTCTCGATAGTCATCAGTCAGAATACCAAAACCATTTTGTCGTTCATAATATTTTACATTTTCAACAAATGATTTGTTGTCTTTTGGACGTTCACACCAACTGCTATTATTTATTTTTTTTTCATTTAAGCCTCAATTTTCCACACTTTGGCCATTAAATTATTATTACTTCGTGTAAATATAATACGTATTCATATTTACAAATTATTTGTGCGACTGGTTATAGGACCAATTTGGACTTTTTTTATTAAAAAAAATTGAGTTCTTCTATATTGAATGCAATTTTAATTTAAAAAAAATCATCGTGAAGAATACATTTTATCATATTTTTTGATATAATAATTATTTGTTGTTGTGTTTAATTTTGTATGATGATTTTGATAAAATTTATGGACGTCGTTGTTAATCAAGGGAGTATACGATTTTGATTAAAATGTAGATTATTATTATATATCAACGTATTGTTTTATAATATATAAAAATAATACTATATCATACTGGACAATTTTAAAATTGTGACCATTATAATATCAAAATAAATGTTAACAAATTCATAGTCAGTTCAATTTAAACAGTATCATAAAATGTTTATATTTTGTAATTATTATTTTATCCAAATCTTAATATTAATATGTCGAATTATTATTAAACAACTATTGTTTTATTTGTTTTAATCCAAATAATTTATTTTGATTGTCATTTGAAAATGTCTAAATATCTAATTACATTAATATGTTAATAAATTCTAGAAATTGTTTCAAACAATAAAAAAAAAAAAAAAAAATTAAAACAGTAGGTTTCAGGAAAATTATTCATTATTTGAGAATAAACTTAATCTTAACATATTCTAACAAAGTCCTTTTTTCTCTCTGTAGATCTTTAAAACTACGCAACAGATTTTGATGCGGTTTTTTTTAATTGATAGAGTGATCCAAGAGGAAGGTTTATATGTATATAACATGCATATTGCATATAATATAGTAGAGAAACACTGCCCTTTTTTTGTACGTACGAGAATATCTCGAAAGGAACTCTACTTATTTTAATACGGTGTTCACTAATAAATCGGTCGAATTACGGAGAAGGTTTTAAAAAAGATAATAAAAGTTATTTCAATAGATCATTAATTGGAGGGTGTGTACAGCTTGATTTTTCAACTCATATATACTGTAGATAGGTAAAGGGTAGCTCACACATGATTTTTTTTAGCATACGAAAAAATAAATTTATTTTTGTCAATCTAAATGGTTGCAATTCGTTGCATATTATATTAATATTATAATATTAGAAGAAATATAGTGTATACATTTTGTACAAATATATTTATTAAAAATACAAATCTTTGGCCTGGACAACGTCGGGCGGGACGGCTAGTTGTTTAACAGTAGTAGGTATATACGTCTTGTAACGCACCGAATGCCTTTATTTGATTCGCTCATGTACCATGGTTAAGTTCCTGAATATATGTAACAATATAATATTATAGAATAATGAAGTATATTGTATTCAGTCATTCTTTTCCACCACATTGCACTCTAAGAAAAAAGCAAATTAAGTTTTAATAAAGTTTTTATGAGTGAAAAAAAATTAATTTACGGCAGAATTTGTATGTAGGTATATTTTCATTAATTACGCTTCTATAACAAAATAAGTTAATAGAGAATAATTAAACGTACCTTTGGCAAAGTAATGAAGTAATTTTCATTGTTTAAATAATTTTCATGAAGATAACGTAATATATACCGTAACTTTTTATATACAACTTTATACAAAATAATATGAAAATAATATTATTAAATATGTTATCCATAGCATTTAATAAATAATAGTGCAAATGCAAAGTATGATAATTTTATGTTTGTCTATTATAAATAATTGTAAAAAATCACCCATATTATGTTAACAATACAAATAGGTAGGTACCTATCTCTACTTTTAATAACTATAATATTTGATATTGTATCTATTGTTATTTACAATGATCAAAACATATAATTAAGATTTATATACATAATTATTCGTATCACTTATAGAGTCTAACGTACTAAGAGAAACGACCTATATTTGAGATTAATATTTGCAGATTAATCTACTATCAATAATTGTGCATACTATTTGTAAATTAAAAACATGTGATATGCCTATTTTATTTTAATTCAACACGTATTGTATGGTTTATAATCTCACACATTTATCTATCTTCTCTAATTCTCCCGACCAGACAGTATTTAAAACCTTTTTTTGGTACAATAAAATCTATAATAGCGAAAAGAAAGTTTATTTTATTTTATAGGAATAATACTCGTAACTCGTATATAACTTAAATTTACTGCCATATATTGAGGTAGGTAAATAGTGGGGTAAATAGTTTATGTTCACCACACGTTAGAAAAGCAATATAATGATCGAAAAATTACCTTTAAAATGTCCAAAGTACCAAATAAATAAAATGTACAATCTATATATAGGTAACTTTATACCTACGGTCTACGATATTTATATTTTATAAAAACGTTTATAAGAACAAAAATAATTCATTAAAAAAATCCCTTTCATTATAAAATGATAACATTTACATATTCCACCATTTTGCTCAATCTAAAAAAATATAATTTATTTAAAATATGTCAACTTCTGTTGTAATTTGTAATTTGAACTTTCTTAAACAAAATAATTTTGGTAAAAATGTTTGTAATTTTCCATGTATTTGTTTTATTATTAGAATTATTATTCTGTTTTTAACTCAGTAGAATAAATTAAAATAAACATTGTTTTTAATATTCACTTATATGATGTTTAAGGCGTATAATAGTAAATACATATTTTGATTAGGTATTAAAGTGACATCTTAAAATACTGAATGGTGTAAATATTTAAATTAAACGGTTGTAAACAAAATGTTGAATAACGAATTTTAATATTTTCAGATTAAAGTTATAAAACAGCTAAGGGTCTCCAATATTTTTTTTTTTTAAAGCGGTCTAACCGGAAATGCATTTCAACAAGTTGGGCCAAAATTGCTTGGGAAGGGGTAGGGATTTATAATGTGATTGATAAAAATAGAAGAATTTTTTTATTACTTTTTTATTATTTTATTCACCTTAATTCTACTAAAGAAAAAAAATAATTTTATTATATTATTTGTATTGAGCTCGACTGCAATTTACTTGCAACAACTAGGTGTATAGCTAGGATCTTGGAGGTGAAGATCAAATTTAGTTCGGTGGGCTGGTTCAAAGAGCTTGCAGAAATATTATATAAGTATAATAATATTATAGACTATTGAATTGTATGTTCCATATTGACTTTTTATCCGATTTCAGATGTATTAGTAATAATAATTATAAAAATTATTTGATTAAAATAAAGTGGAACAAATAATAGTGTCTTGTCTATTATTTATTTGCAAAACCGCAATTAATTGGCAGAAATGTCAAGTCTCCATGATTATTATTTCCTAGGTGTGAAAGTGCCTACGTATTAAAATACCATTATAATATATATACGTATTATGAGCAATATGTTACAAAAATCTATTTTACGACTTCACTGAACCCAATTATAATACATTACATAAAATATGATAAATCTATGTGGTATTATATAATTAGCTAGGTATTAAATATTTATGCAAAATCAAATATGTAACACACATTAAATCAGTTACATTTAAATCATCATGATTATAGTTTAAATACCAATTAATATGCGAGTAATGATCATTATTCATAGCCCATAATATTATAATGTATTATAGTCGGCTCATACCGCCCAGGTTTAGTGAATAACTTAGGTATTGCCATTGTTTTTCGTCACTTAATTGTATCGTTTAGAAATTTAGCATTTACATTAATTATAAAAACCTAATTATAAAGAACCCGAAATTTAAGTTATATTACCATAGGTATAATGTTTTCAGATGTTCAGACTTAAAATTTTATTATTTAGTAGGTACTTACCTATTCATTAGTTTTATTTTTTATTTATTGTACACTTTAGATTTAAGTTACCTATATCGTTACAGATGATGTAGCTACATACAATAATATTTGATGTATAACTTACATATTGTAATATTGCGTTGAAGGCCACTAAATGTAGTTGTTTTTTAGTATCGTCAATTGTAAATTGAGCTACAGTGTCCATAAATTGGTATTAGGTAGGCACAAGTTATTATGTACGTACAGTGAATAAAATATTTATTAGATACATTTATGTACGAAAAACTTGCACAATACCTATTTAATTTATGATTTTGATTCAGAACAGAATAGTCACAAAGAAAAATAATAATTTAATATATTTTGAAACACGAATAGGTACTATTATCATAAAATACATACACGATTTATTTTGGTACTTATATTAAACAATGTTGTGTATAACTTATGAATACTAATAATATATTACTTCAACGCATTCAACGCAATATTACAATTTGTAAGTTATACATCAAATATTATTGTATGTAGCTACATCATCTGTAACTATATAGGTAACTTAAATCTAAAGTGTACAATAAATAAAAAATAAAACTAATGAATAGGTAAGTACCTACTAAATAATAAAATTTTAAGTCTGGACATCTGAAAACATTATACCTATTACCTATGGTAATATAACTTAAATTTCGGGTTCTTTATAATTAGGTTTTTATAATTAATGTAAATGCTAAATTTCTAAACGATATAATTAAGTGACGAAAAACAATGGCAATACCTAAGTTATTCACTAAACCTGGGCGGTATGTATAAATGTATAATATCGGTTCAAATAACTTTACACTTTGTGAAAAATAAAAATTATACCTAATATCATTGTTATTTTTTTTTTTACCACAGACTTCAAACAAACAATAAATCGATTATATTATTACGGTTATAATTATAGTGTATAGATTTTAATTTATTTGTCTATATAATATAGGTAGTCTTTTTATCAATAAAGTTCGGTACACACATTTTCATTTTCAATAGTTAAATTATATCTACATTGTTTAATTCATTTTTGTTACAATGGAAAACGTTCGGTAATATAAATTCTTAAGCACCTTAATTGAATTAATAATGTCATACATAATATGTTTATTAATACATATATTATGTGATTGAAGCCAATAAATTGGAATGATTTTCCTGTATTTTTGGCATATCAAATTTTGTACAAAACATCATTGGTATGTATTTAATATTTTCTATTATGCGTTGCAAATATTTGTCGTATAAACGACATTTGAAAAGCTTGACAATTAATTAACTCGAATTAATTATTATATATACTCACGTTTAAATCGTAATGGCTGAAAATACAGCTGAAGTGAAATCTATACCCTTGAACTTTGAATTAAAAAAGTCATTACAGTTTATTTTTATTCCACAGTTCAATTAAATTGTATCAAAATCATATTAATTAAGATTAATAACGGCATACTATATTATGAAGTAGGTACTAGCTAGGTTAGTATACAAGTACCTACCTATAATATATTATAATGAATCGCAAGGTTAAGGATCATACCTTGGTCTACCAACAACGTAATAGATCGCAAGTTGTAATAACAGCCATTTATATTAAATATTACATCATACATTGTTTTAATAATAATAGTAATAATAATCGTAATAATAAAAAATTATTATAATAATAATAATAATAATAATAATATTATGCAGTAGTAGTAATATTTATATTTTATAATAACAATAATAATATTATATATAGTGCCTAATAATAATATTTTAATGTTCATATTTGTACGTCGTACGCGTACTTATCGAAATATATTAAATTATCTTATGTGCACAATATTATAATAATATCATACCGACGCAGCCAAAAGTAATATTGTTCAAACGCCATGGTTATAATATTACGGCAGGTACGCGATATTCGTCAATAATAATAATTAAAATAATAATAATAATTGTCGAAAAAAATCTTAAATAAAATACAGTGGAACTTTTTGTTCGTAAAAAAAATTGTAAAAGCATACGCGAACGATTATACAAACCGGAATGTTTTATTAAGCGAAATATGTCAAAGTCACAACGACGATCAAAAAAAAAAATGTCGTTCAAATTAATATTTGGCAATAATTGGTTTAGAATTTTCCGCGGACGTCGATTTCAGGATCCGCTGAGTCGACGACATTATCGGCCACCGACGGATAAGTCGGCACTGCATCTGCAGACTCGTTGCCACTATCGTTCTCGGTTTCCGTCACAGAGGAGTCGTCCAATATCGTGACGTCGTCGTCGGGGCCGGCGGCGGCGTAGCCTTCTCCTGCAGGTTCTCCTTGGTTTACGACCGAGGTTATCGGCACGTAACCACTGGAATAATCGGTTTCCTCGGGGTTGGTGGTGATGGTGGTGGTGGTGGTCGTCGTCGGCGTCTCGGTAGTGGATTTTTTCGTCAACCCCAGTTTGCTCTTCACCCAACGTATGACACCGCCGTGAGTACAATCCTCTTCGTGTTTCACGATTTTCGCTTGGACGTTCTTCAGCCAACCGCGGATACCATGTTTCACCGTCGACGCGGCTTCCTCGATCCCGGACGCCACCTCTTCGGTCGGATGTCCGATGGCCGGCACGACTAGCACGGTTAAGGCCAACAAGGCGAATACCTATACGTAAAACGAAAAATTCGTTAATACTGCACGTCTTGGACACCATTATAGGCGGCCTATATGAAACTCTACTAAGACGTGAAAGGATTAAAAATTTCACTCTCGTTATTCCGTGACCATTCCCCCTCTTCCGCGCACCAGATTTAATCGACTCCTTGATTTACATTTTTGTTAGTTCTTTTTTAATTTTAATTTTATGGTAACTCGATAATTGTTGATTATTGCTATAGATATATTTATAATTAAATATAGCTAAATAAAAAATACACCAATGACAAACTTTTCGGGGGTGGGGTAGTGGCGATCTACAAATCTCTCCTTCAAACACGCGCCACTGATTAGGTGAGCATCGCACACTGCGTGTACGTACATGTTATTATATTATATATTATAATATTACTATATCGATGTGTAGTATTGAAGGTTGAAGCGATACGATGAGTAATATCATTATTATTAATACCTAGCAGTGTGTGTTTTCGTTTAAGACCCAATCATTATTATGAGTGCATGATGGTCAGGAAATTTACTGATCGTTTACACTAGGTATCAAGGTTCTATGCTGTATTTAAAAACCTGTTGAAACTGTATTTAAAATAAAATAAACAATTTTGACTCACTGTAAATTGGGTTTTTTATATTTAAATTTCAAGGCAGACATTATTCGCCTACATAATTTTAACTCATTTGGGAATTCGTTTTTATAAGATTTATAAACTGAATGATATCATTCCAACCAGTATTACGTTTTAATTTTAAATATAAATTAATTCAATTTAATGCGTTAATGGTATGTGTATAAATTACAAAGGTAATGGAATTATGATAACTTATATTGTTATTATCTAATATTAATCAGAATTTTTGCTTATGAATTTATAGTGTTTAGTCAATTAAAAATGAAGACTAGTAAAGCAATTTGTAAAAGTCTGCCTATCGTTCGTTTTGTTTGGTTATAATTTATTAGCTCAGTGAAGGGAAGCCCCACATTAATTGTTTATTTTAATTTCTCTAGGGTGTAAAATAACCACACGAGTATATTGGAATTTTTATTATGACTTTTTCTTATCTTTGATTCAATTGTGTTTTTTATTGTAAATAGCTCGTTTACACAATAATTAATATAATAATAATATTATTATGGTACAAATTATTCATAGTAAATTATTTTTATTTTGTATTTTACGTCGATACTTCATAGTTCATAAATTATATTATTAGTACCTACAAGATTAATAATTTTTATAAATTTAATTTCTATAATTATAATGTAAGCTTTAAAAATTGAACGTGTATTACAAATATAAAAATAATTAATTTCTACCTACTATTATAATCAGTTGTTATTGAATATTATTATTTTGTGTGCAGTTAAAGTTTATTAATAAGTCATACATTTTGATCTCTGTTGACTGTTATCTTATCGTTTTGATTTTTAAAATAACTAAATACTTTTCTAAACACTATAGTCTGTAAGATAATATGTTTATTATAATAATTTATTGTATAAAGTTTTATCATATTATTATAAAATTCAAAATAATTACCTATTATAAAGTATATTTTTATAGGTATGTAATTTCTTAGTTAACAATGAATAATATTATAGATCACATAAATTAGCTCGTTTTAATTGTTTAATCCTTTTTTTTTGTAGCAAAATCAATACCATACTGGCTAAATCTGACCTACTTTTGTAAAGGCACTGATTAATCTTTTTTTTGGAGATGTATCCAACTAATTCTACTATATTAATATATTATATATTTCTTATTTCTTATATTCAAAATGTGTCAAAACATAGCATGCTATTACAAGTTTGATATTATTTTAGAAATATTAACTGTTGAAGAAAATATAGTGTGCTATTAATGAAAAAGTGTACTCTCATTTGTGACTGAAAATATAGGAAAAAATATACAAGTAACATAGTGTATTAAAAGGGATACCATATAAATTATTTTCATATCTTAAGAATTTTTTCGGTTGGTAAATAGCTGCAAACAATTTATCGATAGTTTTATAATTGGACAATTTTATTATTTCACATCTCAAAACACGAAATGACCATAGCATTCGTTATGAAAATTATTCGATAAAAAGTTGCAAGAAAATCTATTCATTTTATAACTTGTGTTTTATTAAAATTAAATTTGCATATCACCTGTTGTGGAGTTATATTCCATAACAAGTTGTTCTAATATGTTTACAGCAGTATTATATTTTATAATACATATACTCATATAGTATAAGATTCATATACAAAGTTTCCCCTTAGAAGTTTGATACTAACGTACATAGAAAGTCTCACATAATAGTAAATCGCGCTCTCGTCTCAAACTTATCTTTTGATATCCATATTTATTTATCGCTACCTCCATATTTAGTAATATCAGTAAAATTATTTGTACATATATAGTGTAAACGAGCATTTATAATAATAAAACTACAGTTTTCATCAATTAGTTACAATTGATGTTCAACGAACGATAAACGTTTTTTGTTTTACATTTTCGTTTTAATTATTAATTTAGTAATAAAATATTTAAGTTAATATTGGCAAAAATTCAAATATGTGTATAGTATTTTACAATAAACGATTTTTTTTTTAATTTGATTTAAATAATAAACAAAAAAAATATTCAACAATTCATGTATTTCCGTAATCAATTGACTAAATAAGTATTTGATAGATTACTTTGGTTTTAAATTTATTTTCTTGCTTAATTATTACTTAATTTATTTAGTGTAAATAATTAACTTTATATAACGTTATTTCTTGATTTTTACTCTTTTTAATAATAGATATTTGTCTTTTTTTACCGCTAGGAAAGCTGTTATTTCAACTTTATGTTCTTACTGTATGATGAAATAAAATATTGTTTTTATAGGAATTTAAATTAAAATTTTTTTTCCAAGAATTTTGTTTTATTGGAATGCTGCACATTTTATAATTAAAATTTTACTATGTTGTATATAAGTACTTGTTTCCCTTAAATTAATTATTAACGCAATATCTATGGTCGCAAACATTGATGGTATAATAATATACCACTACCGCTCGCAACGCTAACCGCGTGTAAAACGAACAATGTCAATTATTATAGAATATTATTTTTTCAAAACTCTCGTCGATGTCCTTTAATAATCGTAAAATTGTTCTATTATAGTTTTGAATAAACATTTAAAATTCAGTACCTATTTATAATAGTATTATATACTAACGAACAACGTTAATAATTAATAATCAAACACACTTACGGCAAATTTGTTGAACATCATCTTAATATATTATTATTATTCTGTCGTCGTCGTGTGGTGCGAAATCGAAGACTATAGCGAACTGTCGTTGGTCTTAATAATATTATCCGCGTATGGGACCGTTTGCGAACTGTTATTATCCGGCAAAGAACGTCGTCTTTTTTATAATAATCGCCAACTACCGTGCTCTGCCCTCTTGTCCTGCACTTCGGGCCTATACCGTCCACCACTCTTACCGACGGCTATCAGTGCCACTCGCTGTTTATGCTGTTACGTACACAATTTTCTCAAACACACACACACGCGCAACGGACGCACAGATACAATACGTCATGTCTTGTACGATTTAATATAACGAAATAACTGAATCGTAGTTTTACCGATATTGTGTGCAATGTTAGATTACAATAATAATAATAATATGTTCCGTCGGGTAAGGGGGCATTGGCACGTCGACAGGTGGCTGCTGGACGGCTATGAAAAATCGGAAGGGGTCATAATATACAAGTTTGCGTCATACGATTTAAAATTGGAATAAATTAATCATATAGCTTTACCGATATAATTATATTATAATAATACTATATTAGATGCCTATCACAATATTAATATCGTGGTGCGGCGTTTGGCTTCAATCGCGCAAACGTGTTCTGAAGTCGTCACAGGTTAGAACGTATTTTACTGCAGTCGAGCACACATGAATTTCCTGTACTCGCAGACTCACATACGCATAGATACAACGTATTGTGTCTTGCGATTTAATATCGAAATAAATTATTCACAGTTTTACCGATGTATAATACATGGCGGTGGTTGTGAGTCAAGGTATAACCTACGTGTCCGTGCGGTATGGACAGGGAACCATAGTGATCCCGATAAATTCGAATGGAATCGAGGGGAACCCTTTAAACACGCGTACAGAGATTTTACGGCGGTCATCGCTAATCCGGTCGCAGCGGCATCGGATAGCCGGGTATTAATAATCGGAGATAAATAATATATTGTTGTACCGCGGACTAACATTTTATACATTATGCGTCATATTGTTTTGTATTATATAATATATGTATAGGTAATTATAGGTACAAGGTACGTGACTGCCGAATGCATTTTCGAGTCTCGCGTTTCGCCTAACGAGAAAATAAAAAAAAATTGACAGGTTTTATCGTTTAGATTGCGCCGTCAAAGTACACCTAGTCGTATACGTATTGGCTGCATATAGACAGGTTTTATTAATAATTAACGTAATTAACATCAGGCACATTTTACAACATCCAGCTGTATTATTATTATTATTTTTATTTCGTTTTGGGATATATTAATATGTTATTATTATTAGGACGATTTAGACATGCAGCATACGCAGATGTACCTTTTTTTTCTAGTTAATCGATGGACGGAGGAGGAACCGCCTAAACATTACTTCTTCTAACATTACTTCTTCCCAATACGCAGATATACCTATAATGATGTCAGTCGTGTCGATGACGAGAAAAATTATAGGAAACGGGCATGCCGAATAATTGCGTTTCAAGAAAAGAAAAAATTAATCGTGCAAATCCGATGCTATGTTATAATGAAAACTAATGAGTAGATAAGTACTTATCTTAAGTTTAACTTTGACCCGATGGAATACCGATAAGTATACAAAAAAGATAAACAGACATTTACCGATAATCTATAACTATGGCATTGTCGAATTTGGAATTATTTATTATGTATTTAAATTATAAAATAATAATTCCGATGTAAGACGATAGTCTTAAATAATGCCCGGGATTTAAACAGAATATTTGTTGGAAATGAAGTTGTTATCAATTAATGTAATATGGAGATTACCTATCTTTCTCTTTTTTTGTAAAAATTATGCAATTCGATTTTTCTGGAGAAAAGTTAAAACTAGTCTTTTTGCCCATTCAACCAAATCGTTGGTAGTTATCTGGAGGTGATTTTGCAATGTCAAATGTGCTTATAAGTTCATGCTTCGACAAGTAAAATTAAAATAGTCAGCGAAACGAGAACATTTCACTGGTAAGGAACAACTTTTGGTAGGGATTCGATTTTATTCCATACATATTTCGTGTCAGATTTTTCATTGATACTCCTTGTGAATTTTACCCAAGATTTTTTGAAATCTTAGATTGAATCAAATATTTTGTTATAGCCTTGTGTTTTTTAAGTTCTATGAGATTGTCTTGAGTTTTGAATTTATGGATTGATTTTGATGCCGTAGTCTTTGATTGCTTTTTTTTATGTTTTTATCCCACCAAAGAACTTTAGGTTTTATTTTTTTGGATGAAGATTTACCTATTGTTAAACTTGCTTTTTTGACTATTGAGTTACTAAATGTATCTACTAGTGATTATTATTTATGGTTTAGGTGTTGTTTATATCTTTGATTTCCTCTTATAATAATTCACTGAGTAGGTAGTGGCCAAATGGGGCTTTTTAAATTTTACATTTCACTAGTGTTAGAGGTGTCTTTAGACCTTGATATACAATTTATGTTGATGGGAGAATGGTCATTACTCATAGGATTATTGTATACCTTCCATTCCAATCTTTGGGCTAAGGATGCATTTGAAAATTTCAAGGCTGGGCAAGTTAACTATTTTTTTTAACTCGTTAAGTTAAGTTAATTTGGAAAAATGTAAGTTAAGTTTAAAGTTAAAAGTTACTTTCCTTTTTTATTTAACTTGTTAAAGTTACAAGTTAGTTGGAAAAAATAAGTAACTTAACTTAGTTAAAAATAATTTTTTTTTTCATATAAAACTTATAATTACACCATTTACACCTCATGTTAAAGATCTAAAAATAACATAATATTATAATGTAGGTCTTTATATCTTAAAAAAATGTATTTTTTTGTAAGTACTTATATTATATTATGAAATCCAACAAAATAATTAAATTATTTGTATATTTTATTTTTTTACCTAAAAGTTTTCCAAAGTGATGGTAAAACTTTTAAATTTTACTTTGTTATTACCAACTATGAACTAAATATTAATAATCAAATTAATTATAATAGTACATAATTTAACGTGATTATAAAATGAATTAACGAGTTAAGTTATAAGTTACTTTAAAAAAAAAGTAATTCGTTAAGATAGAAGTTACTTCTTAAAAAAAAAGTAACTCGTTAAGTAACTTAGTTAAAAGTAACTTAACTTTTTAACTTAACTTTAACTTTTTAACTCGTTAATGCCCAGCCTTGAATTTAAGATGACATTTATATCATAATAGTTTAAATAGTTTTTAAAAAAATGCTTAAAAAGAGTATACATTTTATTTTATGATGTATGGAGAATGGTCATATAAATATTTGATCATAATTTAAAGTAACTACGATTAATTGTTTGAGTTACGTAAAAAAACTACATAAATTTTTTCGAAAACTTGTTTTGAGTAAAAATTCCTTTTTTTCTTAAATTTTATTTTTTTCCAGTTGTTTTTAATAACTACTGAGAATTTTCGATTTTGACTTCTTAACACTCCAAACTAGATTTGATTTGCGACTAAGAATCACTTTTCAAAGTTGAAAATCAACGCATTATTTCACTACTTATTTCTCGTGTACACAAACATTTTTTTTTTTTCATGGTATAATTATTATAATCATTAATTTTTTTAATCGAATACAAAATATAGAATAATATTGATTAGAATAAAATGTAGTAATATAATATGTAGATAATAATATTGGTTATTACAATTACATTAGTCAAATTGTTCTTTCTTTCTGTTATACCTACTCACTATATGGTAACGTTATAATATACACGTCATAACTCATATTGCTACATGAATCAAACTGAAACAATTTAATTGAAGTGTTACCGATGCGTGACTTCTTTTTTGATCTTTTCTGTTCATTATTCGTGATTCGTGTTAAACTTTAAATGTCTCGACGTGTTTGTCCCCAAATGCAATAGGTACCGTCTGTCTGTTTTA
>NC_042495.1:2862619-2866777 GCF_005508785.2 Acyrthosiphon pisum | reverse complement strand
AAATCAGAAGAAATCTCTTTAATAGAGTATGTCGATATAATAAAATATCATATAATGATACAATAATTTTATAACTTTTTTTATTTATATTTACTTTTTTATATATATATATATAACATATCTACTGACCATATTTTATACATGAATAATATTTGTAATTACTTTTATTTTTATATAATATATCTACTGACCGTTTATACATGAACAATTTATATTTACTTTTATTTTATATAATATAATAATTAAATAATGTATCTACTGACTTAATGTATTAATAATCATTTATACATGATACATTTGTATTTACTTTTATTTTTTAATAAGTCGGCGAATTGGGAGTCGGCAAATTGGGAACATGTAAATAAATAGTCGGCGAACTGGGGTGTCGGCGAATTGAAAGTCGGCAAACTGGGATGTCGGCGAATTGGTAGTCGGCAAATTGGGATTCGGCGACGTGGGAAGACACGAAAAAAATTGACCTATAATAGGTACCTATAATAAATTCCAAATTAATCATATCACAATATCTATTAGGTACTATAACGCGTTATACATCAACAACAAACCGTGATACTATCGTAGATATATAATAGTATACTTAAGAAGTTTCAAGTATACCAACGAAATATATTATACAATCACAACAAAATAACTAAAATAGTTATTCCAGGTTTTTAATATGTAATTTCGTCCAAATTTGAACTTAAAATGACTATAAAAATAAACTGTGTAAATGTATTTTTTAGATTTTTTCGTAACAGAATTAATTACTTACGTGGAATCTTGAATTTTCAAATCTTAGATACAAAAGTTGAACATTTTATAAATTTTTAACTACAAAATAATTATTCAAATTAAAATTTGATAATTTTTGTCAAAATTCGATCTTTAAATACTTATAAAAAAAAATTGTGCCTATGTATTTTTAATATTTTTCAACAGCTATTGTAACAATATATCAGGAGCCTTGTATTAAATTTTTACACTTTTTGGCCCTACAGATAAAAGTTTATTGATATTTATAGAAAAAAAAACTAAAAAAATTTAAAACTGACCATGTCTGTGAACAGCTCAAAAAGAGTCAAATTAATTTTAAAATTGTATTGTATATAGAAAATGCTAATATAAACATTCAATGAAATTTTCAAATATCTACAGGCTTTCGTTTTTTAATTACAATAAAATAAGAAAATCGTCACATGAGAAATCGAGCGAATATCAAATGTTGTAAAAATATGAATTTCAAATGCTCATAAAAATTTAATTTGACTTTCTTGTAAACATTTTTTTTTTGATAAAGGTAGACAATATTATGTGGAATCTTGTATTACATTTTAAAATCTTAGATTTAAAAAGAAAAATTTGTACGAATTCTTAACTCAAAATAATTTGCTAATTTTCGTGATTTCAACATATTTTGTCAATTTTTGAACTTTAAATGCTTATAAAAAAAAAACTGTGACTAAGGATTTTTAATATTTTTCAAATTTCATTGTAACAATATAGTATAGAGCCATGCATTAAATTTTCAAGTATTTTTACTCGATGAATAAAGTTTTATTGACATTTATAGAAAAAAAAACCTAATAATATTGGAAACTGAAAATGTCCCTAAACAGTTCAAAACAAATCAAAATATTTTGAAAATTGTGTCATGCATCATAGAAAATGGAAATATAAACAACCAGTGAAATTTCCATGTATCTACGGTTATTTGTTTTAAAGTTACACCAAAAACCAATATCGATTTTCTCGAAAACAGCTTTTGCGTAAAAATTCACGTTTTTCCTTAATTTTTCCTTTGTTTTTCACGGCGCTTTTGAAAACTATTGGAAATTTCAAATTTTGACCTCCCGAATGCACCAACTAGATTCACTTTCCCATCAAACAAGATACTGTTGAAGAAAATCGAAGCAGTTTTACTGCCCCAAACCGTGATGACAGACACAAAAATAAAAAAATAAAAAAACAAACACCATTGTAAAATTAATACATTCATCGTTCCACTCAGAATCTAAAATTATGGAAAACCGGGAATTTTTACTCAAAAAATCGATTTTTGACTTAATCTATTTTGATATTTGGAGAACCTCTAAAAAAATGACCGTAGATACATTACATTTACACTGGTTGTTTATATTAGAATTTTCTATACACGGTACAATTTTCAAAATATTTTGATTTGTTTTAAAATGTTTACGGACATTTTCAGTTTCCAATTTTTTATTGTTTTTCTATGAATATCAATACAATTTTATTTGTTGTATAAAAAAGCTTGAAAATTTAATACAAGGCTCTTAATATATTTTTACAATGACAATTTACAATTTTTTTTTACAAGCATTTAAAGTTCAAATAATGACAAAATACGTAATAATCACAAACTATTTGAAGTTAGATTTTCATAAAAATGTTTCTTTTTAAATCTAGGATTTGAAAATTTAACACAAGATTCCTTATGAGGTTATCTATCGGTATCAAAAAAAAAATTACCTGAAAATCTACCTGTAAGTCAAATTAAATATTAACTTCTCACGCTTCTCTTACCGATAACACGCACGCCTCAACTACAACCGCATCTCACACTAATTATGTTATTTCTACGAACTCCCGATCACAAATAAGTAAATAACACCTACCTTCAATAATACATTAATGAACAACACATATAACAATATTAATTTCGCATAATCTTGGACAACTTAATGCAAACTTCAATAATAATGATATACATCATATTAACGATCATGTTATTCAAATATACGTAGACTTATTAACCTGGTCAAGAGATTTATTATAATATCTAATGTATGCCCACCAATTCCTAACCAAGCAATTTTAGACGCCTTAAGAAATATAGATATTATTCCAACCTAATTAACAAATTAACCACCTAAAAGCCGGAACCAATATAAAAGGATATTAACACATAATGAGCTTTCACCGGTTAATGTTCCTTAGCTTCCAAGCTAGTTATTAATATTAATGTAATCGAAAACCAATTCAAAATTGTCTTCACTGATAACCAAATAACTTATTTTTATGCAAATTGGTTGGCCACACTGCAACAACCAATTGTAAAAATACAGCGAAGGTAAATTAAAAAGTAATCACCTGATCGATTCTAACGATATCAACGCTTTTGATACTACCTCTGAAGCACTAATAGAAGACACTCCTCCTTCCATAGCAACTGAAGAGATAGAGAAGCCTCTACAGCTCCCAGCCATTCCAAAAAACGTCTTAGTAGAAGACAAGTCCATGAACTGGCTAGAATAAACAACTCCTGCGGACCAATTGACTTCACCTGCCTCACCATCACCACCCATAGATAAACAAACTTAATTAAGCCAAGAAATGATTGAACATAATATATCAAATACTCCTAAACATAACTCCTCCCCTATCTTAAAAAATAAAAAAATAAAAGACCTATCTCCGAAATGTCCTTGTTGCTATAATCACCTACCACAAAAAAATGTACCACCCATGCTTATTGTTACAAAAAACCTACAAAAAAAATTTTAAATATCCTTTATCAAATACCCACATCTTTTATTATAGCCGAAGATTTTAATAGCCACAGCAACGTATGGGGCTCCAAAATGACCGATTGGAGTGGAAATAAAATCAACAAAGTACTAGAAAACGATAATATAATTGAACAGCAACAAACCCACCTATTTTAAACATTGCAAAATATGGTCCAACATTGACTTAAAATTTTCCAAGGCTGGGCATTAACGAGTTAAAAAGTTAAAGTTAAGTTAAAAAGTTAAGTTACTTTTAACTAAGTTACTTAACGAGTTACTTTTTTTTTAAGAAGTAACTTCTATCTTAACGAATTACTTTTTTTTTAAAGTAACTTATAACTTAACTCGTTAATTCATTTTATAATCACGTTAAATTATGTACTATTATAATTAATTTGATTATTAATATTTAGTTCATAGTTGGTAATAACAAAGTAAAATTTAAAAGTTTTACCATCACTTTGGAAAACTTTTAGGTAAAAAAATAAAATATACAAATAATTTAATTATTTTGTTGGATTTCATAATATAATATAAGTACTTACAAAAAAATACATTTTTTTAAGATATAAAGACCTACATTATAATATTATGTTATTTTTAGATCTTTAACTATGAGGTGTAA
>NC_042495.1:2831826-2862519 GCF_005508785.2 Acyrthosiphon pisum | reverse complement strand
TCTGTTAGAACATTAGGTAGGTACCAAAAATATTCTATAAATGAACAGAAACATAATCTAGATAATGTTCTCTGTATGACCATTATAGGTACTATTGTTAGGGCATATTTTGTTTAATAAATCAACAAAACAATTATAAAATAAATCTAAATGTACTATTATATTAATAAAATAATTTATTAATAGAATCAGAATACTTGTATAGGTATACATTATATTGTACTTGTACGTATGAATGAAATTATTCAAAAATAATATTAAGTTGTATACTTCATAGTTTATATCACAATCACAATGTAAATAAAATGTATCCACATTATTTTTTTATTTGCATTGTGCTTTACACCTAAATTATAATATATCAGTCATGTTTTAATTTAAAAATTGGATTAAAAACAGCATAGCATTAAAAACAATAAAAACTACAACAATAGAAACTGTACCTAACAAGTATACATGATATTGGTGAGTGACATGTAAATACTTTAGTACAATTTTAATAAATTTACTAAAATTCAATTAAAAAATATGTTTACCTAGATTTATTTTTATCTTAATAAGATAATCTGAACACTGAATTATGAGAATTTTAATTATGTCCAGTGACATGGCAAAGAGAGTAATTGAGAGGCAGCTGCCACTAAGGTCTTTAAGGGATGGTAATGGCCATAAGTGATAATTTAGTGTAAACTACGGTACCTATCTTAGTAGTAACTATGACAGATAGTTGCAGGGCCAGATTGGTATGTATAGGCCCATCAAGCTTTAAACCTTTAAGCGGCCCATTTACGTATTCACTGGCCCAAAATGGCGTCTAAAATTGTTACGAGCTTATAGATGGTTAATCGTATTTTAAACATGAATTTATTTTCATCCACACTCACACAACTGGCCAAAACTATAAGCAGCCCACCGAAATTTTCTCATCTAACTAATCTGACCCTAGGTAGTTACAAATATTAAAGTGAATGCCTTTATTGGGTTATTGGTGCAGAAAGGTGGATAACATATTAGTAGGCTCCAAACAATTTTCCATGCCACTGATTATGTCACCTTTTTCAAGCTGGTAAATAACATTTTTCACCCTGCAAATGTGAAAAGCATAACCATTGATTATATAAATTATATAAATATTATATAATATAATGGTTTATACAATCAATGGTAGCCGGTAGGCGGTAAGTACCTACCTATAACATTTTATTTTGAAAAAAAAATATAACTGTTTAAAAAAAACCAAGAATTAACAAAACACAAACTTAGTCCCAAATAAAAGCTCAAACATTTTCCCCAATAAAATATGTAAGAATTTAATATTTGGTATTTTTATCATGTTGCCCAGAGGCGCAACTATAGTGGTGCAATGAAGTATAAAATATATCAAAAGATTTGGTTAATGAAATTGACACAGATAAAATATTATACACATTTGCTGACAATTCACAGAATATTTTGTTAAACAATATTATATAAAATAAAATGTTATAAGTTTTTGAATGGTATGTTAATAATATCCATATTAATAGTTAAAATTAAATATTGACAAAGTGTAATGTTGGGTGGTGTGAGCATTAAATAATATTGTAGCACTCCCAGTATTTTAACTCTAGTTGCGCCATTAGTATTACCTGTTTAAACTTTGGAGTAGCTACCTAAGGCATTTACTCAATGTATGCCTATATAGTGGCTAGTACTTACTTAATGAAACATAGCATTAATATCAAAGAACATTATTTAATAATTCATCTACCAAAAAAGTTAATACTAGCTACATAATATTATAATAAAATAACAGACACAAATTTAAAAATACATACCTAATTAAAAAATATTAAGTTAAATATTGCTAATATCAAATTATTAAATTAACTGTTTTATTCTTAAAAATTTAAAAATTCTAAATAATGATGTTCTACTTACCCACAAATTGAAAACGGAATACAGTATATTATTATTAAGCTAGGCACCACTTTAATTAAATTAATATTTCTACAATATTAAATGTTATACACATTTTGGACGTCTATAAGAATATCCATGAATCTTGATATAACAACTGTCGACTATATAGGTACTATAATAATGTATAATAGGTACTTTAATACTTATGAATTAATAAAGTGTATAATATTGTTGTGCCTATCAATGGATATCATGAGAAAATCAACTGGTTCAGTATCAAGCACTAGGTACTTATAATAATAAACATCATCATTTTATAATGGAAATATAGAATTAATATTATTATTTATTACGTTCTTTCAAGATATAACGGGAAAACACATAGTCGTCACTCGCCGCGTGTATAAATAGGCGAGATAGAAACCATCATAATAGGGTATTTTATTATATAAAATTATAAAAGATTATTACTTATTAGGATTACTCAATTGCTGTTTACTGATTAATCTGTAACATTATTTTACTAGTTGCGCCTGCCATTCCACCATTCCGCACTTAAAACACTTCGGTCGGACTTTGACATTTTGACAGTTTCAACTAAAATTTACTCCCATCGGCCGACGGCCATCATACTATCGCAGTATCGCAGTAGTACAGAGTACATCAGACGGCAGACAGAGACTCTCCTGCGGGCTGCGACTTGTTGGTTATGTTATCTCAACTATCCGTATTAATTGATTAATGTCTCGTTATTAACAAAGTTCCAACGTACGTCGCCGTAGCGTCGTGCAACACAACAACAACTAATAAGTAACAACATGGGTCGCCGGGTCGGTAATTGGTAAATGGACATTTTCTTTACTGTTTTCGGTGTAATAGGATATCCCCCCCCTGAAATATTTTTGATGCGGACATTTTCCCCCCATTTTTTTAAAGTTTATTATTGACTAATAATATTGAATTTAATAGTATAATATTATTTATTATTTAATATAAAATTATTTTTTTTTAAATATAAAATTTATAAATATTTTTAGATTCTGAGCGGAGCGGAGAAGCTAATTGTTTTACAATGGTGTTAATTTAATTTAATTTAATTTTTTTATCCTGTATACAAAATTTCTACCAGAAGGAGTGCTTCGATTTCAATATACAGTACCTTATCTTTTAGCAAATTGAATCAAGATGTTACTTTAGAGAGGTCATTTTCCGATTTTCTCAATAATTATTTAATGCCACGGGAAAAACCACTGACAAATTACGAAAAACCGATTTTAATTTCTAACGCTTTGTTTATCACCATAGAAACGAATAATAATAAATAATAATAATATAATAATATAAATATTATATTATTATAATATAATGACAGTAAAATATATAAAATGAAGTCGCTTTTTTTTGTTCGGGATAAACTCCGAAACTACTTATTCAATCGTCGTACAGTTTTTTAAATTAAAGAGGACATTACAGAGACGGTTTTAGGCATAAATTTAGTCCGATTATTACGTGTCTTCCCACGTCGCCGAATCCCAATTTGCCGACTCCCAATTCGCCGACATCCCAGTTTGCCGACTTTCAATTCGCCGACACCCCAGTTCGCCGACTATTTATTTACATGTTCCCAATTTGCCGACTCCCAATTCGCCGACTTATTAAAAAATAAAAGTAAATACAAATGTATCATGTATAAATGATTATTAATACATTAAGTCAGTAGATACATTATTTAATTATTATATTATATAAAATAAAAGTAAATATAAATTGTTCATGTATAAACGGTCAGTAGATATATTATATAAAAATAAAAGTAATTACAAATATTATTCATGTATAAAATATGGTCAGTAGATATGTTATATATATATATATAAAAAAGTAAATATAAATAAAAAAAAGTTATAAAATTATTGTATCATTATATGATATTTTATTATATCGACATACTCTATTAAAGAGATTTCTTCTGATTTCAATCTGAAAAAAATAAAAACTAATTATATAATAACTATTATACATGTAAAAATTAATTATTTTATAATATTTACCTATCCTTTGCATTTTTTAATCTTTCTTCAAGCTTTCGAAATTTCATTTTAGTTAGTGGTTTTAGATTACCGTTTTTCTGGGCTTGTAGATCAAGTTCAAAATTTTTTTTAATACCATATATAATATTACGTCTTATACCTAGACTGACATACCGTCTCCGCTCAGAATCGTTTTTTTTATACAATGATATTATATCATTGAATTCAAATTTAATACCATCCATTATACAGTGACTCACTTGTAATCTACTGTACAGCAGAGCGACATCCACTCACCCGCCTTTTTTTTTTTGTTTTTATCGGCGCTTTTAAAAATTACTAGAAATGTTGACCTCTTAAATGCACCAAATTTTCCGATCGAAGAAGATACTGAAGTTGAAGCTTTTTTTCGACTACTTATCGTGTACACAGACACAAAAAAAAATTAAAAAATACACATTGTAATATCAATAAAATAAAATACATTAATGTATGGTATATAAATTAATTTAAATTTTGGAAATATTATAAGTAGGCTCAGTTGATAAATATTTTGGTACATAACTTCGAATCTGGTTTGATAAAGTGACTATAGTAGGTATATTGCATGACTTATGACTTGATTTGCTTTCAAATAGGTACGCTTTCGAAATGTTTTTTTTTTTATCTTTAGTTCTCGATATAATATTCTGCATATACTTCAAAGTCAAGACGATAATGCCATTATATACTTTATTTTAAGTTTAATGTCGTATTCTTCGTTATTAAATTAGATATTTAAATAGATATTTTTATCATAGAAACCTATTGTTCAAACTGTGTGAATTTTTTGTCTGATATCGTAGCAATGGGTTTAAAGTTTAAACAGCAGCCGGAATTTAGAAATTTTTTTGATTGAAAATTCCGTCCATTTAATAGGTACTTCAATAATATAATAAAATATTTCAATTTTCTGAGTAGGTTTAGGTACTAAAAATAAGGAAAAATAATTTATAAATAACAGAAAAATATAACGAACTGATGGTTATGTAATTGTTGAAAAAATAATAGTCTAAATAAAATCAAAGTACTTACAACTAAGAAAGTATTAAAAAGAAGAACAAACAATTTTAAACACAACCATTATTTTTAATTATATCGTTTTTATACGTGAAGGTATTTCCGTTTATAAAAACAGGACTATTCCTTATGGTAATATTTTATGTAAAAAAAAAAGGTTTTGAATCTAGTGATTGATGATATTTTGAGTAGGCGATACCTATTTGACTAAATTATTGAATGAATCAATGTTTTATTTTACTTATTCACATAATATATTTATATATATATATTATTTAGAACTATTCATTCTATAATATTAAAACAAACATATTATTACTATCCTAAATCAGCCGTTATAGCTACTAATTAGGTACCTACTTAATTATGAAACATAACGTTGCAGGTGGCTCATAGTCTAGCGTTATGATCAAATGATAAATTATAAGTTTTGGTTAAGAATATAACGCATACAATTTGTGACTTTTTTTTTATTCAATATTTAGCCACCTAGTAATAAGTTTGAAATAATTGTACCTATTGTAGTTATCGCATAGTATTCATAGTCAATATTTTGTTTTAAAATAATTGTAGGTACGACTATTAATAGAATAGTTATATAACTTCCAAATAGTTGTATAGATAAATAACATGACGTGTTCTGTTATAAGGAATACATGTTTTTCTTAGATGATTTATCAAATCGCAATATTATCAAGATTAAGACGGATACGTCTCGATAAGCCAAATGCAATAAACAAAACACAATCAACATATTTTTATGCCGATATTACAGTATTGGATAGACATGAAAATAGGTAATGACTAATGATTTTGAATAGCGTGGTTTATATCGGGTGGTCCAAGTGAATCACTGACTTGGTATATTATATTGTATTTCTGCTGTCCGTCGTAAAACTCTTAGACCACAGCTGGAGACAGTAGGAAAATCACCACGTTTTAAAATGCTCATACTATAAATACTATTACGTCATTATAATAATATTAATATTAATATACGATTATATTTTATACTCAATTTAAAATCGTTTGAATCAACCAAACAATAGATATACTTAAATTCAATGAAAAAAAAAAAAAAAAATAGGTAGATATATGCATTGTTATATTATTACGAATTGTTACGTAACGGTTCCCAGCTTTATTAAATGAAACGATTGGATATCTTGCAATAGCAATATTGCTTAATTTAGTTTATTGTTGGTATAATAATATTTAATTATATTCGATTGATTAATTTTTCACTATTGTATCTCGTTAATAATACGTTTTTGAATTATGTAGGAACTTTGACACTTCAGGTAAAGTACAGTTGCACAACTTCAAAGAGCTTTCAGATAACTAATGACTTTGCTCGTGTTCAACCGCTTATAGAACTATTTCAAAAGTCATATTTATTTCGAGGGACAATAATTATAGTTATTTAAGATTTAAAACCGCGTACCTACCTACATTCTTATTGTAATTTTTTTTTTGACGTTTTACCAATATTTTGTCACTTTAAGATACAATATCTATGTTACGCTAAGAATTTGTGTTCGATGGACAATAACCACATTTTTGTAGTTGGTTTAAACCCGCGTAGATAAATTAATGCGAACATTTCTCTTTTTATAAACGAGATACGACGTTGTGTTTAATCAACATATTATTGTAGCTATTACCGAATTTTAAAATTCCAATTTCATTTTCGAGGTCGTCCGTGATAATTCTTTGCGATTTTCGTAACATACTAATATTCGGTAATACTGTTAAAGAACCGCATGCAGTAATAATTATTATAAATTCAACCCGTTAAACATGTTAATAATAGGATAAAGTTTAAAAAGTACATAAATTACCTATACTTATAATTTATAAATGATAACCAAGACAGTTGTAATCAACAATATTTTTTAATATTTTTAATTTTAAAGAAATTCATATCTGTATAGGTACTCGAGAAGTGGGTACTGCTATATTATAATATTTTATAAATAATAATATATGATTATAACCATAATTTTCTTATAATCTTATAGTTCGATTTATTCTCGTCATTAAAATGTACTCGTTATATTATGAATCTTATCATGCAGTGTGGATATTAATGATGCAAATACGACAACGTTCAGGTCTAAATTTTTATACCTATAGATAATGGATATACCTACTGTAAAATACGTTATACTATACTTAGATCTTAAAGGTGTCAGGATTATTAATTAAGATTGAATTAAATAAAACAATAGAACGATTTATTGTAATTAAGTAAAGCACAGCTATAGTACATGAGATTTTAAATAAGACGGCAGTTCGTCCGGGGACACACACGTCGTGTCCAGCGGTAACGGCAAACAGGACGATCGGTCGGGTACATAGATATATATTATTAAATATATAATAAAGATATATAATCTTAGATCATATACAATGGATAGAGCAACGACTATACCTCACGTGTAACGAGTATGTAGCCAACATATGAAGAGGGCATGTAGCTACTGCGCATGCGTGCATTTTTATTTTGGCTTTATCAGTTATTCCATTATCTACTATCTAGTATCTAAACATTAAACAACAGATTGTATAATATTATTTGATTAGGTTGGTTGTGATAAAACTGATAACAGTACTTTGCTCATGCGTAAAAGTGAGATGCCCTCTTGATATGTTGGCGACACATTTTATTGCTTATAGCTCTATCTAGAGAGCCTTGATATTAAATATCAATATCAATATAATATTAATATCAAGGCTCTCTAGCTCTATCCATTGTATATGATCTAAGTATATAATATATATTATTAAATTTAATAATATATATCTATGGTCGGGTTAAGGCTCTACATAGAATGGGTATGCTATGCCACCATTTTGCGACTCATTTATCAATGATAAAATGATAAAATAAAGAGGGAGAAATTCAAATTCACATAACATTATTAGTCGCAAAATGGCGGCGTAGCATACCTGTATCTATAGTGCCCTAGTCGGGTAGGACACGCGTCAGTGTCGCCGCGTTGTCGACCGAAAATTATCCCTAACACTACCTACAGAATTTGTCCAATCCGGCCCACCGAATTGTCCATACTTTACCGACCCATTTTAATTTAATACAAGGTTCCTTTTAAGTTTCATTAATGTAAATTTCAAAAAATCAGAAATATAAAGACACGATCATTTTTTTATATGCATTTAAATTTTAAATTTTGATAAAATTCTTCAAAATTTCGAAAATGTACAAACTATTTTTTAGTTAGAAATTCATAAAAGTTTTTCTTTTCATAGCTAACATTAGAAATGTTGATAATCGACTCCTCCTCACAAATATTCCTACCTTAATCAAACAAAAAAAAAAAAAGTTAACCGTAAAAAACATTTATTTTTTATGAGCATTTGAATTAAACATTTGTATTGTTATAATTCAAAAACGAATAATGCTAGATACTTGACATTACTCCCAAATGTTAAAATTATCATTTTATATAATTATATACTATTAAATGGTGTTTAACACGAAACAAATACTCTTTTACTGAGCAAAACAATTAATAATGTAATAAATATTGTGAATGTAGTTAATGTATTTATTAATGTTAGTAATATTTATATTAGATAAAAACGAATACGAAAGAAATACAACTATTAAATGGTGTTTAACAATAAATATCAATCATTAATACAATGCAAATAAATGAACAGCAGCTAGTGATATAGAGTGTACACAATGTTATAAATATTGTGAACATAGTGAAATTGACTTATTAATGTTAATAATCTCATTATATAAAACCAAGATTTTAAAATTACGCAGGATACCTATATTAGTGATTATTAATTAACGTACTGTTGTATGTTCCAAAAAAATTGATACAATTTTGAAATTTTTATATTAGATTAAACTACCTATAAGCTATATATCTAGGTGGCTAGGTATATTATATATATAATATTATATTTGTCACACTCAAAAAATAAATAAAATAATCTATGTTTTATCTTAAGTATTTTATTCATTTGATTTAAATGAGAGATATTAACCGAAAAGAGATCATATCAATACAGTAAATTATTTCAAATTTTAAATCAATAATCTGCCAATTTACTTGAATATTATAATTTCAAATTTACCAACCTATAAATATTATAACCAAAGTTATAACGAACATTCTGAGTTATGAAAAACTTACAATTTTAACTCGGGGCAGCCGAAGCCGTCATATTATGTGATATAATATCACACAGGCCTACTATGAAATGATTGAAGGTATACTTAGCTGCTAAAAACAGGATGTGAGGCTAGCTGCTGAGATTGAACCAAGAGCCGCTCAAAATCAGCAGAACGAGATTCCAGGCCGCCGGGTGCTTGCGACACCGGGTCGAGAATAGGAACGAAAAACCAGTCGACCATTTCCCGTATAATTATTAATGATATGTATATTATAATATGTATGTGAATTATTGTGTGTGATAATTGTTATTCAGCAATAAACGATGGCAGCAGAGGAGTATAGGTATAGATAGGAGGTGATCTATAAAAGATGGGACTAGAAGCGGAGTATTAAGGCGTAATGGAATTTGCTACTACAAGATCACATTTAAATATATATGTATTACTTTTCTATTTTCACTATTGAATATTTTTACCAGAAGTTGTAAATAAACAAAAGGTGGGTAAGTGGATATCGCTCTGCTATACAGTAGGTTACAAGTGGGTCACTGTAATTGATGGTGTTAAGTTTGAATTCAATGATATAATATCATTGCATAAGAAAAACGATTCGGAGTGAAAATGGTCAGACAGCATATGATATTACTAAGTATATTTGATGATATTTTTGTGAATAAAGTAATTTATATATAACCTATTTACATGTTTTAAATTTTCAATCCTTAGCTATAAAAGTTGAACATTTTATACATTTTTAACTACAAAATAATTATTAAATTTTAAATTTAATGAAATTTTTGTTGAAATTTGAACTTTAAATGCTTACAAAAAAAAAAAAAAAAATTGTGCCTATGTACTTTTAATATTTTTTTAACTATCTTTGAAACAATATATTAGGAGCCTTCTATTAAATTTTCAAGCTTTTGTACCCAACAAATAAAATTTTATTGATATTTATAGAATAAAAAACTAAAGAAATTGGAAACTGAAAATGTCCCTAAGCAGATCAAAATAAGTCAAAATATTTTAAAAAAGGCATGTTATATAGAAAATGCTAATATAAATATTCAGTAAAAATGTCATGTGTCTGCGGTCATTTGTTTTAGAGTTACACCAAAAACCAAAATCGATTTAGCAAAAAATTGATTTTGCGTAAAAATTCCTGTTTTTCCTTAATTTTTCTTTTCTTTTTTACGGCGCTTTTGAAAACTACTGGAAAAAATTTACTTTTGACTTCCCGAAGTACTAAATATATGCACTTTCTTATCAGAAAAGATACTGATGAAGAAAATCTTAGCACTTTAACTGTCCTAAAAGATGATGACAGGCACAAAAAGAAATAATGAAAAACACCCATCATTGTAAAATCAATACATTCATCGAGCCAATGTCAAATATACATATTAATATTGTTTTGACTTTATTACACACATAATACATATATAATATATAACATTTCAATTACCTTTTGAATAGTGAAACTTTAATATAAAACAAAATTATTTATACAGTTGTCAGTTTAAATAATAAATAACAAACATAAATTATTGATTTCATTATAAAAATATCACATTGTTTCCTTTAGATCAATGAAGCTTTTTAAAACTAGGGTATTGAATAAAAAATAAAAATAATAAAAAATTACATAATATTTTGTTCCAACTAAAATTATACATTAATAACAAATAAATCTACTTAATTATTATAATTGTGTGTTATACATAGTTACCTAGTTACTTTTATTATAATTAAAAATACAATAGAGCATAGGTATATTATTTTGAATTACTATTTCTTCAATCAATCTTAAACATTTTTTTGAACATGTCCAACTTTTAAATTTCAATGTCATTGGCTGTATTTAATTTGTCAACAAGTTGTTTTTGAACTTCTAACATTTCATGTTCTCTTTTCTTCAATTTATTAAGTCTGAATGATATCATTTTTTAGTTCAAAATTCTTTTAAATTAATTAATATTTTTTAACTCACCTTTTGTTCAGTTCAATACTTTGTGTACTGATTTGATTTTTTTTTATATTTTCATATTTTTCAAACTATGATGGTGTCTTGGCTTTAAATGTAGAACAAGAATAATTTGGTGGTGACGTTTGTGATATATTGTTGTTTGTGACGGTGTTGTTGTTGTATGTGAAGGTGGATTTAGAATGATATTTGATGTCATTGTTGTGGATGTAGAAGTAGAATTACAAAGCTTACTGTAAGATGGATGAGATGACTCCAAAAATACAAATCACAGTATTGAAAACTATATAATCAATACAAAAAGACAACGATACAGGACCAGTGACTTATTAAAACACCATTTATTAATTTAAAAAAAAAGCATTGGGAAAGAAATGTAAATTGCCACAAACAGTTAGAGATCTACATATAATAGTAAATCTACAGCTAATGAACTTTTATGTTGTGCATCAGAAATATTTAATAACTAGTAACCACCACTAGTAAAATTGCCTGGATTCTAAAGTGTACACTGTATACGACTACTCACATACTATAAAAAAATAAGTCAAAATAATAGGAATTGTTATCAATTTACCTATGGGAGGAGAGATTGTTTTTTTTTTTTTTTATTAAAGGTATGATTGCTTCAACTTATAAATTATAATACTGCCATTTAATTGCATTGTTGCTTGATTTTTTTGATAAATTATAATACTCTTGATGTTGAGTGCTTAGTCTACGCCATTTCTGATCACAAACTTAAGGCGAAAACAAATAGCCCTTTTCAGCCATTTCATTTGAAATTAGCTCCCAGAGTTTAGATTTTTTACCTTTTGTTTTTGCTGATAAAAATTGAGTACTATACGAGACATGCAATGTTATAAGAAACTTGGTAGATTCTACTGACCATGTTCTCTCTATAAAAATAAATTAAATATCTACATTTAATTGAATTTAAATATTTTATTTCAATTTTTTTTGTTGATCAGTGTGGAATATCCAATATCGCAAGTATCAATAAAAGTTTGTTGTCTAATGTCAGAATATCAATTAAAACATTAAAATAATGCACATAAATCAGTTTTTTTAAACATATATATATTGTTACATAGGTAGGTTATTTACCTTTATTTTCTTCGACGCTAATGTCATGATTTACTTCATTAGGAATTTCTGCATACATTTGTTGGATAATCTCTTTCTGCGTTAATACAGGTTCATCTTCATACATTTCTATAAGTGTCATTTATATTTTGATTCAAAGCTTTGGTAAATGTCAATTCCATTAGGCAATAAACAGTAACCACCTATTATAAATTTACCTTCAATATAACTGTCCATATTTGTTTAAGACATCTGCCATTGAGCCATCTCATGTAAATACTGAATATTGATTATAAATAATAATAATATTTTTAATTCAAATAGCTCGAACATTCAATATTGAGACATTGTAAGTTGTAAACTTATATTTTGACATGGAAATTGATGGAAATTGTACTGTCATAGTTTAAATTTGTATTATTTTATATTTTCATTTTTCAACTTGTTATCAGTGATAAGGCTTTATATTTATTTACATTTATTGACATCTTTTTTAAAATAAACAAAACTAAAATAATCTCGATAATATTTCTTAATTAATATTTATTATAATTTAAGATTCTGATCGGATATATTTATTTTATAATGATGTAGTTTTTATTTGTCTGTGTACACGATAAGTAATAGAAATAATAACTTTCGTTATTTCTATCATGACTATCCGTCGTGGTCGAATAATTATCATCCGCTCTCGAACCTAGCCCAATTGTGGTAGGTAACTGTGGTGGCAGCCGTACTCACCGCGGGTAGCACTGCCAACTCATCGATCCAACTCCGCTTCCATTTCGACCGGATCGTTGTTCACGGTTACAGGATTTACAGTTTCAGGTTCTTCGATCATTAATGGGATCGTCGAAAATTCAGTTGTCGCATCTTCCTTTATCATGGTAACATCATTAGTGATTTCAATATCCATGTCGAGAAAAAAAAACCGGTAGAAACGATAATTGTTAAAATAAAAAAAAACAATGGTAGATGCATAATAATATTAGGAAACGAGAAAAGTTAAAGATAGTTTAACAATATTAGTAACAATATTATAAAAATATGTAACAATATTGTGATATTTAGTGACATCAATCCTGACCAGGGGGGCCAATTCTTGAGATCATAAAAAACTTAGTCGAAAATAAAGATTTGGTATTTTTTATTGAATTGTGGTATGACCATGGACTAAGATATATCATTGATTATAAATACTATTTTTATATTTAATTAGTATTTATAATCAATGGTATGACTTTAGTCGAATGAAAAACATTCGACTATTTGTCGACTGGTAAAAAGTCGGCGACAAAGCGTAGTCGCATGCACGATTTAAGATATCCTAAATCGTGGTCGCATGATTATCGCATACGTTATCAAACATTTAAGAAATGTGCTATCAATTTTTGAAATTGTTCAGTTGATAATTGATATTTAATATTTTAATCTTTTTCTGTGATTGACATTGTTTTGAATTTTAATATTATTAAATTTTGTGCAATAATAAAATTGTCGTGATTCGTTTATAGTTATAAACTTATAAATAGGTTGTTTCGAAAAAACATGAATGAATTCACCAAAATTCGTAATGAGTAGGTAGCTAATGTTTTTAATTACCTATTTATGAAATATGAATAATAACTTAAAAATATGATAGGTGTTATTTATTGAATGTACACATGTGTGCCTTCTTCAACAAATTTGAATCTGAATGACAACCAAAGTATTGAATACTATGCAAATCATAATGGATATCACTTAATTAACATAGGTACAATTGTGTGAACGATAAAATATTATTATATAGTATATTATTACATGTTACATGTATAATATTAATACCTATTAATTTAGATACCTAATATCATAAACATAATATTCTACTTTAGATTTGTGATTCAAAATTAAAAATATTTATTGTAAACTCACTTGTATCCTTATTATTTTTATTTTCATAAAAATGTTATGGAGATTCTAGTTAGCCTTTGCGTCAATGGCTGTTGACATCCATAGTAAATCCTGAAAAAACTACTGACACTAAGCCACTGAAGTATATTATAATATAAGACAAATGGCAACTAGAAGTATATTATTGTAGGTAATATCTCTTATAAATTTAATTGTCTAACATTGTTTTGACACCAAATATTTTGGTTTTAGATACTTATTAAAATACAATACTTACTTAACATTATAAACCAGAAAAATAGTTGGATATTTATTTTATAGAATTAACTCAAATACTATTTTATTTTAAAATGTTTGAAATTTATATTATTTACAAATGTATTTTTTACTAAAAATAAAAATAATAATATATAACAACATATTTTATTAAACTTTTAACAAGTATACAACTTTTTTTTAAATATAAAAGAAAACTACATGATATTAAATAAAATAAAAACCTTTGATCTTAATAGTTGTTTACAAATTTACAACTAATAATAAAATAGAAACTGTATACCTATAATTTTTAAGTTATTTTGGTAATTTTTTAATCATAAATGTAGTAATAATTACTATTAATAATTATTGTTTCTGAGTTTCTTACTAACTCATTATTCTCTTACATCATTTTTTTTTTGATAGTATGCAGTTTTCAGATAGCATTTTGGTTGTGCTTTGTGCCTATGTCCCCTAGTCTAATCCCAGCTTCGCCTGACTGGGTTGTAGTTTTTTTTCTTTTCAGATCTATAATATAAAATATAATGTAGGTACATGTGTTATATGAATGAAAAAGTATATTGAAAAAGTCTTACCTAGTTTATAGGAAGCAATGACTAATGGCTTGGAATTATTTTCATTGTTATTGTTTGCTATAATAGAACAAAATATAGAAGACATATTATATTGTCATATTACTATTTATTATATTAAACTATATAATTAGTTGTATTTAAGGTATGTTTAATGTTAGGTAAATACTTAACATTTTAAAATATTTATTTAAACAAACAATAGGTAAATATATTTTTTTTATGTATAGGTTAGAATTAGAAGTAGGAAGTTGATGACTCTTGAATTGTTTTCCTTGGATCCTATAAAATGCTAAAAATTTGTTTCATGCTCTCTTGATTAAAAATATCCTAATCTTTTGCTAATAATTTTTTCATATTATTGGACATTTTTTTCAGTGTTTATACAATGTGGGATATTTTTCTCAAATTTTAGATTTGTGGGTTTTTGTTATAATAATATAATTTTTTTTATTATTTCTACTTAATAATTTAATTTATATTTCATAATTTCATATATTATTTTTTACTGTAAATTAAACTTAAAATTTAAATGTTTTTTCTATTGTAGTATTGTCTATTAATTTTACAGTACATATCTTTAAATACTCTGAAATCCATTATCACACCCATATATCTAATAATAATTCTTAAATTAAATTTTTTTCACTTAATCAAGTAGGTGATTTAGTTTATTTTTTGAAGTTTATTGGGTATTTTTGTGTGTTATTAAGGTCATCGGCATTATGTCTCTAGTTATCTTATATTAAAAGTAACAAATACTAATCATAATTGTTAATTAATTATTTTATACTATAATGCATTTTATAATATATATAACAATATAGGATATGAGGCCTTTTTAAAATTTTATACATTTCATATAACCTTTTAATTAATTAGATCGTAAACAGAAAATTAATTAGTTTTGTTAAGATACATTTGCAAATGTATTAAAGATACTTTCTTTCAAAAGTTGTTGAATATACAAATACATTTTCAAAGTATTCAATGTAGTAAGTACTTGATGATATCTTTTAAAATATTATTTAAAGAACAACTTTTAAAATAGTAAAAAAGAAAAAAATGTTTAGTGTTTTCAAATGAAATGCATAGAAAATCATTCAAATACTTAACAAGAGTTAACTTGAACTAAATCTTATGAATTTGTACATATAGGTACCTAGGTAGATACATTTTTCTGGAAGAATATTTTAAGTTATTCAATTTTTTTTTACCTAAGTTAATACGAGACTTAAACATTTAAATCAATGATTCACTACTAACACTAACACTAACTACTAGTATTTTATTTTACAATGAATAAATATTAATTGAACGATAAAATTAAAGTTTAGCAACATTTGGGTACTAGCTATAGTTACATCAAACAAAAACTTACCGGTGCATAATTATGGACTTTCGGCCATTAGCTTAACTAGAGACTTCATTTGAAATTGAGTAGGTCTTGATTTGGGCATTGTTCAGAAAAAAACACAGTAGCACGGTAGCATTGTACGAAATATAAAAACCTAAAGGTTTATTTAAAGAAATCGTAATAACAATTATTAGATTATGAACTAATGTAAAAACCGCCTAATTTTCGTTAAGAAAAGATAACAATTAAATATTTTTATGTTTTATAATTTGAGTCTCGCGGTAGCAGTCGTTCGATATGCACGCGTTCAGTTTAATTAACTCGCTAATTAATTTCTTTACCCGAAACACCATTAGCTATGTGATATGTACGATCACAATCAATAATCAAATCTTTATTTGTCTTTTAATAATTTAAAAATTAGTATTACAACAAGCTTTTTATTGTAGTGAATAATACGATAGAATAATTTATTCTTCGGTATTACGCGGCTGCCAAGATAAGCTTAATTACCTGCGCACGCTATCGCTCGTCTCCTTCAAATTAAATTTTCTTACTCTCTCTAACTCATTAACTAGTTATTGTCTATCGAAATAAATAATATACACAAAAACAATCAAGGCACGATTACTCCGATCAACATCGGAAAAAACAACAACTCAACCGATTCAGGTTGGACTGTTACGAAATTTAATAACAAAATAAATATCTCCACCTCTTTTTCTTCTGAACCTCCAACCTCACCAACAACTCAAACAACTACTCAAAAAAGTAAAACAATTTTCGCTTCGAAAACCCGTTATGAAGCTCTTAGACAAGATGAAAATCAGGCTCCAAATTCCTTCAGTCTCTTTGTAGAGTAAATTGTCACTGACACTGATGTTAATGTCCAAAACAAACTACCTCCTCCAATTTTCATAAAAGGTGTTGAAGATTTTTCTGAACTGTGCGCTAGATTAATCTAATTAATTGGTGTAGATAACATTTTTTGTAAATCGTCTGCTGACTAAAAATACAAAAATCAAACCCGAAATCATACAGATCTTTAATTCATTTTCTCAAAAACGAGAATGCGGAATATCACACTTATCAACTTAGAGAGGATAAACCTCTAAGAATAGTTATATGCAATTTACATTCTTCCACAACAATCGAAACTATCAAAGACGAATTGGAAGTCAGGCTCTTCGAGGTTAGACAAGTAACAAATGTACTTCCGCTCTTCTTTGTTGATTTGGAACCTACGCCTAAATCTAAAGAAATCTTAGAATTATCATCTTTATTCACACCAAAATAAGAATTGAAGAACCTTACAAATCCAAAGTAATCAGTCAATGTTTAAAATGTTAAGAATATGGTTATACAAGGGCTTATTGTGGCTATCATCCTCGCTGTGTAAGCTGTGGAGCTGGATATCAAATTTCGGACTGTCCCAATCCATGAAACGCCCCACCGAAATGTGCACTCTGTTCTGAAAACCATCCTGCGAGTTACAAAGGCTGTTCAATCTATGAGATCTGCAACGTCGGAAGAAACCAACTTCAAAAAGTAATATTGTAACTGATAATACTAGATATAAGTCTACAAATGTACAAAGTAACTAGTAGCTACCCGCCAAATGACACTTTTTCATACCCATTCTCAGACCAACCAAAAACCTATGCCCATGCCACATCTAACCAACTCAATAATCATCCGTACCCCTCAAACTCTCTAGATCCTGAAGCTGAAGTAAATAAAATCATGTCAAGCTTCTTAGAAAAATTCGAATCTCTCATAAACCCGCTCTTATCATTACTTACCAAAGTAATATCCAACCTCATAGACAAAAAAAAAATGATTAAGTCTCACAATAAAAATTCCAATTCCGTTAATAACAGCTCTCTCTTAATCTTGCAATTTAATGCGAATGGTTTAAAAAATCATGCTCATGAACTAGAATTACTTTTAAATAATAAAAGTATTTATATAACACTAATTACAGAGACTCGCTTCACTAAATATACTAAAATTTTCATTTCTGGTTACAAATTAATCCATACTAACCATCCTGACAACATCAAGTCAACCATTGCTTTTCAACTCCTTCCTAGTTTTTCTCACGACTTCATATAATCTTGTGTATTTAATATAAAATTTAATAATAACTATTTTACTATAGCTGCTGTATACGCTCCTCCAAAACATAACATAACATTTTCTAAGTTCTCAGAGTACTTTATTAAAATCAAAAAATTTCATTATTGACGGCGATTATAACGCCAAGCACCAAGCATGGGATTGTCGCACAAATAATCCCCGTGGTATCACTCTGCATAATTTTATAAATACAAAAAAACTGAAAATATTTGGTCCTTCTGGGCCAACCTACTGGCCCTCTTCCTCCTAAAAAACTCAGACATACTGGACATCTTCGTAACTAAAATACCCAATCATATACACTGCCACACTTCAAATCTTCTTGACCTATATTCTGACCACTCAGCAGTTCTATTTACTCTTATTGCTTCTCCTACGATGCATAAAGCTTCCTTTTATCTCTTCAACCGATTCACTGATCTTGAAAAATTTCAAGAAACTATCAATGAAAACATTAAACTTAATATCAAACTAAAAACGCCTGATGATAATATTGATTCTGCAGTGAACAATCTAACGAAAATTATACAAACTGCTGCCTGGTCTTCTAAAGACACAAACTTACTTTAAAATGGCCAAACCGATGATCAATAATTTGCTAGATAATCAAACACAGCTTTCATATACCTCCTAATCATAATATTTGTTTACGTTTTATGTGACACTGGATTGTTTCTGAGTGACCTAGCAACTATCCCGGGTAGTATCATGTATCATGTTCTTTAATGGCTTTTTGCAAAATACAGTATTCACATTCTGTCTTCAATCGTTGTGTCCGAAACTACTCGAACCTATCACCTGTGCTTACCTGGTATGCTGATTAGTAATTATCTACATACTGTCTGCGATCTGACTTAGTCGGATTGCCTACCTAGGTGACTACGTTGAACGTTAATCGATTTTTACTTGAAATGACTGACTTGCTAGACACTCTAGCATGGTTTTCGACTTTACACTTTTTACATAGGTTCAAAAAAAGAACATACACGAGGGGACCGTATCAAGCCCGTTTAATTACCACGATTTCCTCGGGTCATGTGAGATAATATCTGGTCACTCAAACTCGAATTTCTAACATTCCGGTTAACGAAACGAATCCGTTAAAGCGCCAAACCTTATCACAAATCCTTATAACCAAGCCGTATCAGCAAACCACAACCCTTATTACCAAATTACATTAAATTACATTACGTCCTTGTAAGTTGAACATACACTTTTAAGTATTTTAACAAACCATGATTCTCATATGCCATACAATAGACCAAGTGACGACATTGTTGTGTAGCTAGATAACTTTTCTATAACCCCGTGTGATCAAAATTGTGTGATTGAAATTTATATAAATTACCTAGGTATTTTAAAAACATACATCGCATACTATAATAATTTTAAAACGCCGGGAAAATGGATAACGTGGGAGTGATGAACCTTATAAGGGTGAACATATTATTTAAAATAAACAGAATTAAAATAATCTCAATGATATTTCTTAGTTAATATTTATTATAATTTTAAATTCTGAAAGAAGCAACGAATATATTGATTTTTTGATGATGTGTTTTCTTATTCGTCTGTGTACAGTCCTATACACGATAAGTAATAGAAATAATGTATCGGTTTTCACTTAAGTAACTTTTTTAGAGATAAATTGGATCTAGTTGGATCATCTGGGAGGTTAAAATTAAAATTCTTAATTTCTGTATCAGTAAATCACTGATCTTGAAATTTTATTTCATACATTTTTTTTTTTTAAATAAAACTTCTTTCTTGAGGTGTGGGTGGAAAAAAATCGTAACGAAAAATGAAACGACACGTTTGTTTATTTAAATATTTATTTTGCAAGTCATACACGGCAGCGGCGGCGTGCACGTTTATTTTTATTGTATTGATTTCTTTCTCTCTCTCTCTCCCTAATTCAATTATAATTTCACGGGCCACAACATATGACACAACGACAACGTCTCCGCTTAGAATCGTTTTTCGTATATAATTATTATTCATTGAATTCAAATATTACACATCCATTACGACGACATGCGCTCTATACAAATACTGTACAGTAGAGCGGTATCCACTTGTCGACCTTTATTTATTTTTTTGTAGTCTCCATTTCTTCAACATTTAACTATAATTAATATATTATTTTCAATCATCGGCCCCTTATGACTTGAACGGTCTAAAATTTTCGTGGTCCACCGAGTTTTGAATAAACATTTTTTTTAACGCACACCGTCGCGGTCGCCGCCGCCGTGTGTTTCACAATTATTATAGTATTATCCACCTTTAATTCCATCGACGCTTAATATACACAGTGGATTAAAAGAACAGTGCTTCGGCTTCCATCACAGATATTAAAACTTCTAGTCGAACTTTCAATACCTAGGTATACGCCTTTCTTTGCATAACCATCATATTACACAACGGTATTTCCTTTTTATATATTTTCTTTTTTACCTTATTGAAACGAAGATTATGTGATATACTGATATATATATATATATATATATATATATAAACTGCAAGAGGGCTACGAGGGGGGGGGGGCGGTGAGTCGTCGTTCCCGTATTATACACATGCCCTTATATATCCTGTCAACCTTTGTGTGCCATTAGGTCGATATTCTTATACATAATGGGCAACTTTGTCAATCCTTCTACCTTTCGAACCTTCTCTGTTTACTTATACATAGAATCGTTTCTGAATCTCGTTACCAAAATGATTGTGCTCGAGAAGTTCCAAATGAATAATATCCATCCTCCGTGTACTACTTTTGATGAACGAAGAAAAATATATTTTATCGATGATAGGTACCTGCTATTATACAGTTTTTACTTATTATTATATACAATACAAGACGTGTAAAGTCATTATTATTTTTAGGTCACAATAGGTGTGGGCATATATTTTCAAAGAATTTTAAAAATCTTTACGTCTATTGTTTAAAATGTCGATTCAAAATTCGAGTTATAGTTAGTATTTAAAATAATTATTTGTATACCTACTGATATATATCTTGTATTTTGTTTTTTTTTATCTTAAGAAAAGCTGTAATCAATATAGGTACAATATTTGAATCAAGAAAATGTATTCTTCTGTATTATATCGTTTCATAAAATATTAAATCATAAACATAATTAAACTTTTTTCAGTGTGATTAAAAAAAAAATAATATATTTTATGAAATAGACGCCATGACTTCTTAAAAGTTAAAAATATAATTTTTTTTTTTTTAATCAGCTTAATAATACGATTGTATACCTGTAGGGAATTTATTTAGCCGCTTGTTTGTCTTATTGTCCGTTTTTGTAATAAATCATTTAGATAGGTACTCAAGTGAAATTATTATACATTGACTTTTTATCAATCGAACGGAAATTGAAAACATGAAAAACTCAATTTCGAGTCTCATAAGTTATGCGAACGCCGTCGGTGTCTTATATTTTTTAGAAGTAGCTGCACGTATAGACGTACAACACTGGTGTCCGTATTTATATTTCTCCTCTTCTTTTTTTAAAAAAATGTTTACAAGTGTTTGTGCTTGGAAATACTTTATTTGCCTTTTTTTTTTAAAAAATCTTATTTTAAATGTTCCTTATTGAAATAACTCCATAATAATAACTAAGTAATTTTAGTATAATAGATAATAATAATTTTATTATGAAAAAAAAAATATTTATCTTAAATAATCCAAACACATTTTTCGTGACTTATTATCGTTCATTGTAGAATGACCGAAATTATTGGACACATTGCCAACATTTTAGTAGACCGACGAAATAACTGTTTTTGATTTTCTATGCCTATGGGCAGTAGGTACCTATTGTTAACGATTAATTAATTAGTCTTTTTAAAACTTTCAACCAAATATACGACGTGCTTTCTTATTTACGATTCCCATTATATTATTTAGATATATTAAACCTCTTACCGTAGTTAGTTAATTTTTCGTTGAAAGATAACTAACATTAGAATGCAATTTGCGAAATCTCTTTATACAATAAATCAAGTCGTTTAGCCGTTATTCACTTCATATTTAAAATACATTCTCTGTCCTCGTCCACTAGGAACCCTAAATCCATAAGATGGTATCATCCATCTTAATATTCTTGGTTTAGCACGCAACATTTCTCTACCTTTCTATGCGTCTACCCTGTTTGTCGGTACTCGTTCTTAATGTTCTAGCCTTTCATATTATACCTCCTTTCAAAACGCTACAGGTGTAATAAATTCAGCACATATATTTTTGCCTGTACAAATGATAGACCGAGATGACTATGGTCTTAGATTTATTATTATGTCGTAATATCAAGAAGAAAAAGGATCAATTATTTCTCGTCGACTTTTCTGATTCGAATAATATGATACCGTTTCTCGTATTATGGCGTTTACTCTGTCAATGCGCGTTTATAATATGTTTTAAGTAGATCCTTTAAACAATATTATATATACAGGGTGATTTGTTAATTATGCTCATTGCTCACCCTATTTTTATGCTTAAATTATGTACTATGACCCAGTCGGCCCACTATTAATGAAAAAAATCGGCCCTATACTGTTAAAATTTACAACCTAAATTTTTAGAATTTTATTTTAGAATTGTAGTTACTCACCATAATCAACAGGTGATAAATGTTTTTAAAACTAATATTTAATAGAGGTAATATTAAATTGTTTGTAATTTTTACTCTACCTACTTTAAATCATAAATCATTGATACAATTTAGATTATAAATGTGGTAGATAGACCATTTTTACTTAGTTACACAATAATTTAAGGAAGAATTAATTATTTAAGTAGGTAGGTAACCGTAACTCATAGTAAACTTATTTACAACTAATAACTATTTATTTAATTGTATTTGAAGCGACCGATCTTAATGATGATTATCGTACTGAGTCATTGACAACATCCATATTTTTGTTTAGATATTTTCAAGTTGAAACAAATTTTTCCGTGTTCTAAAACAGTATATTTTTAAAGTACTTCGATATATTAAAATCAAATTTTGAATGAATATTTATTAATGTTTATGGGTTTATAACTATGAGCCAGGATTTAAATTCCCTAAAAACTACCCAAAATGCTCTATAAATCGCAAAAATGACAAAGATTTTAACAATTCTTGAGCAAAAATTATATGAACTTAACGAAATAAACGAGATTATGATGTAATGCCAACTGACCAATTAGGTAGGTACTCATTACTGGTCTGGGTTCTGGGTCGCATATATAGCAACTGACAACTGTTAAACTGTAGATAGATTAAGACGTTACTGACGTATTGAAATCATTAATAGTACGATCGACAAATTATGAATGGTTTTCAAAAATGTTCTAAATTAGGTACCAATTAAGTTTAATCTAAAAGTGTATTTCATGTATAAATGTGGATTAAAAATTAACAAAGCATGTAAGTGGATGTTGCTCTGCTGTACAGTAGGTTACAAGTGGGTCATTCTATAATGGGTTGTATTAGATTTGAATTCAATGATAAAATATCATTGTATAAGAAAAACGATTCTGAGCCGAGACGGTTTGTCAGTCTAGATATTTTATATTGTTATTATTTATTTTATCATGTAAGTTGAATCAGTGGTGCCGAAGTCCATGGATATGTCGGCCCGTGGCCCGACCTCTTTTTTGAAAAATGTGGCTGGCCGGCCATATTTTATTTACTTCATAACTTTAATATGAGCATGAGTATATTTAAACCGTGATTATGAATAAATGTATATTAGGGTACCTCTATATTAAATAATTAAGATATTAAGGCCGGGAAGTTTTAAAATTGCACGACCACATTTTAAAAACTTCGGCGCCACTGAGTTGAATTAATATTATAATATTATAATTTTTTATTCGTTTCTATGGTGATAAACAAAGCGTTAGAAATTAAAATCCAATTTTTAGCGTTTTTGAGTAATTTTTCGGTGGGTTTTCCCGTGGCATTAAATAGCTATTGAGAAAATCGGAAAATGACCTCTCTAAAGTACCATCTTGATCCAATTTCCTAAAAGATAAGGTACTATATGTTGAAATCGAAGCACTCCTTCTGCTAGAAATTTTGTATACAGGATATATAAAAAAAAAATAAAAATAAAAATAAACACCATTGTAAAACCAATAGCTTCCTCGCTCCGCTCAGAATCTAAAAATTACTTAAAAATTACAATAGGTAATTATTGCTCAAAAAATGCCAAAACTGATAAATGAAAATAAAAGTTTAAGTTTTCAATTATTTGATGTATGAAACAGAATTCGTATTTGAAAAACATTGCTGGGGACTTTCTAAAAAATAATGAATTTTGCATTAAAATTCAGGCTCTATAGTTATAAGTACCTATTTAAAGTTTAGTTGATTGGAGTTGATCATGTTGGTCTGCTCCTATTACTACTAAGATGTTCTAAATAGGAGAAGTTCTAAAAAAATCATTAACAATAATAATATTGTACCTTGTGGATTATCTTATACCAGTCCGGGGGACATAATACGGCACTGCTCCACTGTGCTATTGTACAGTAGCACTGTGGCCCCTGATTATGCATAAATTAAAATTCTGATTTTTGGACGTTTTAAATATATTTTATGACCATTTTTACGAATACTCGAGATTTTTTGTACCACTTAAAGATGGTTTACAATGTATTTTGTATCTTGTATGCGTATTATTAAAATAAAAATTGGTGGCGAGCATGCTTAAAAAATCACCCTTCATATTATGTTATATTTGATTTTTTTCTTGAAATACCTATAATATTATTTTATAAGATTCAAATGCAATCATCATCAAAGTTGTCCGTCTATTTATATGCATAAATAAATTATGTGTCGCGTTTCTCGATTGTCAGTGTACCTATATAGTCCACTGTACCCGCAAAAACAGACGGAAAATTTGAGCTGGAAACAAGATTTCTCGAACGCCATTTCAATTATTATTTTACGATCTGATGGGTTTAGATAATAATAATTAATACAAAGAAAATAATAATTTTTGCACAAGAGACAGATACGGTCGTTTATTTAAACTGTTATTAATGCGCTCGGTACATGTTTACGTTATTAAATCTTCAGCACCTCATCGGTATCATGCGCTAGACTTATCTTTTTCCTTTTACTCGTATCTAATGAAAATGTTCAATGATGTTTATGATTAATCGTGCGTATACCGCATACGTATTAATGTTCGTGTCTTAAACGTTCAGCAAAGAAAATCAGAAACATTGTCGTCAATAGAAAATCCTGGATACGTCCCTCTCTCTTTGATTAATGATAATAAAATAATTGACGCTTAATTAACATTATTAGTCTGTATCCAATAATATACTCCATCGCTGATCATAATGTATGCGGAGTAATAATAGTGATATTTACTTATACTGTATATATTCTAAAAATATCAAAATCATCATTTAACTACTATGCAATAATTAATAAATAACATGTTTCATAATTATTAATAGAATAAACGAGTTATAGTTAATTGTGAGGAGCTGCAGTTATATACCAGACCAAAGCACGGTTATGTAATAATATTATGTAGGTACCACTAAAAATGTACGTCAGTTATTTCAACTGAACCATAGAATCGTGTCGAATGTCCGATATCTTTTTTAAAACGCTCGTTAATCGGTAATACCTACGACTAACCGAATGGAGTTTGGTTTCAATAATAAACATAATAATATAATATAATAACCATAGGGCTGTGAATCAGTAGGAAAGTGCATTTTTTTTTTGGTGATTGTGAAACGTAGTTTTTTAAGTACATAGTTTGAACTATGTAACTACGAATCCATTTATGAAACTTTTATTTTGCATTTTTAGGTCATATTTTCCTGTTTTAGTTCGTTTTCCGGTATTTTTAATCAAATTCCGTTTTTTTTTTCAATAGTAAAGACTAAAGATGAATAAGGTATCCAAAAATAAATATATTTAAGTTTATTTTATTATTTTAACAAAATAAATACATCAAAAAAAATTGTAAAAATGTTTCAGTTGAATAGCATTAAATAAAATTCAAATTCAATCAATATTTATATTATTTTTTTTTTTATTAAATAAACATATTTTTATACATGTAAAATGTAATGTACTAATGTATAATATTCTATAATATCAATATAAATATAAAAATTAAATTAAAAACCATTTTAAGTGAATTTTATACTATAATTTTTGGAAATTTTTATATTGCATTTTCTGCATTTTAAGTGCATTTTTTATTGCAATTTTTGACATTTTGAAGGTTTTTTAGTGCATTAAATTCACAGCCCCGATAATAACAATACGACGCGTGTTTCAAATAACTGAAAGTGTACACCAATCTATGGAGTCTCAATCTGTTTTTATTGTAAAGCACTAATCAAAGATTGCCGCGTCGCGGAAACGGATTAAAATGTCTCGAGCTTTTGAATATTGTGGACATAAAAGTTAAATTAAATGTATTGTTACTAAATTCTAATGAACTCGAATCGTTTGAGTTGTTTGTACACAGTCATCGGAACTGGCATCGTCGGTCGTTCCGGAATTGCTATCCGTTGGCTGATGATTATATATGCAATAGTATATAAAATGTACACGTTTCCTATAAAATAAATTATGTTTTAATTTAAAGAGGGGTGTTAAGGGCGCGATGCCAGATTTGTCTATTTAACGAGAACCCATTATGGAAATATATTGCACACTTAACCATTCGGAGCCAACGGTTGCCAATTTAGTACTTTGTTGTCGGTAAAATGTTTGCCCCGTTGATAGCTGCTCGTGCGGATGTATATGGGTTTTCCGTTTTAGTGATCCCCGTGAAAAGTACCTACCTATCTATAATAATATGATTAGATCCGTCAAAATATCGTACTGTGTTCGATCTTTATACCGACGTAGGACGACACACGGCGTTATAGAAACGTAATTTAGACTGGAACGAATCGGTCGTTTTTAGACACGTACCCACCTACCTACGTCGAGGCGAGACTTCTATAATACGAGATAGGTGTATACATTATTTTCGTTAGCATAGGCGCGGTGATGACCTTTAGACGTCGTCATTTCAGTCTTTTAAAAATACTTGAAATCGTGTATTTATAAACACTATCGCATTATTATGTTGAGCGTGGCGTTATTTTTTTTAAATTTTTTTTAATCACAATAGGTTTATTTTCGCGGGGTACAATATATAAATTACAATCCAAGTATTATGTTCAAACACGAATGTTACATAGTTGTTGTATCCGCACGCAACCATGCGTATGTCTCAAATGATAATACAAGCGAAATAAGTCTTTGAAAAATATTTCATTATGAAAATAAGAAAATAACATACACGAGTCTTTGTGAAAAAAAACCATTTCTGTGATGTATGGCTGTTCGTTAACGTTTCCTTTATTCGTTTACAACTTCAATGGTCAGGAGTTTACTGCTATACTTTTTAGACGATTTCTGCCGCTAAAACATTTTTATAAGCCTCCTTACCAGGATAACTTCTTTTCGGGGGCATCTTAAGGCGTGTAGGTACATTACGTATACGTTTTTTTCCAACGATATTTTTTTGTATTTTAATTTTCCGACGCTATAATATGGTACTATTTTAATGAGAAAATATAATTAGTTGCTTTATTTTGCAATATCGGTTTTAATCAGTTTTTTAACGATTGTGGTTCGATTGTTATAATATTATAAACTTTTATAGAAAAAAGATACACAAATTATTTTTTCACATCAAATTGTATTCATTGAATTATTTCCCTTGGGTTTTTAATAATATTAATGAGTCATATTTCAGTGTTAAAAAATTAATTTTTCGTTTTCACTTAGAATATTCTAATGACTAACGTACCAGTAAAAAAATAATTTAATGTTTGTAATATATTTTCTCGAAAACTGAAATATAGTTTAAATTAAAAAAAATCTCTAGCTTTATTTTGTTATAAGGATTGAAAAGTAAAGTTTTCACGAAAAGTTTTAGAAAAAGTTTAAAATACAATTTCTTCAAATTCATTTGTATCGCATTAGTTGGAAAAACAAATAAAATATTTATTCTTATTACCTATCTATACCTTTTTTACTATTATTTCAAATTTATATATTTATTAGTGACAACAGAAATGTGACAAACAGGTCAAATAACGTGCATAAATATAATAACACGATTAATTAATAAACACTGTAAAGTAATGAGCAAACACTGTATGTAAGTTTATTAAAACAAACTACTTTAAAACAATAAATTACAATAATACATTTAAAACTTAAGCTCGTTCATACTGAACAACATTATTTCATTCACAACGTTCGCAATTTAGCCGAGTTCAACACATTCGAATTCACACGTTAATTTTCGTATTTTGTCTCTTCGTTTTCACAGTCGAGTTATTTCTCTTCTGGGATAACTAATAAATAATGATAATAATAATAGTAATAATAAACATCCCAGGAGTGACAACTTCTCTAGCTACGTGCCTGACTGACCGTGAAATGAAACTACTCTCCTCCGTACATTATCTTCAATAAGCTTTATTTGACAATAATACACTTTTTCTATTTTAGATAAATTATTATTGTCATAAAAATAACCCAAATTATGTAAAGCACTCGTTTCCCTAACTATTTTAACGTTGTCGTCGATCAAATTCACACGACCGTGACCATCAGTGTTTCGGTTAATAGTAGATATTAAGTAATAATTGTGATTTAATTTTTGTGGAGATTTTCAATTAATTGTTTACCCCTTATTAATACGCATTTAATTTACATCCATATGTCGAAAGTTTATTCGATAAAACAGTACTCTTAAATAGAGATTTAACAATGTGCCATTGCAATTTACAGGCACATAATATTATTAATAATTATTCTAAAAGCAAAAAACAATAATATAGTTAATTGAAATAATTTATTATTATAATGGTATTTTCTTAAGAAACTACTGCTTTCATAATCGCAATTTCGGTGATTATCATTTAATAAAAAAAATTGTATTTTTTTTTATCTGATTGGAAACATTAATAATTAGAAAATGATCTCGATAAAACTTTCTAGACCAAAAGTGTCGCGAGTGAGGTTTATATATTATTATATTTATATTTAAAAAAAAAAACACAAAACGCACACAATGAGCGTTTTCCCACGGATTACTTTTTTTTTTTTTTTTTTTTTTGAAGGCTGATAAATGACATAAACCTAATTCTTTTTTTTTTACATTAATCTAATTAGTTATCCGACATGGCTCGTGCCAAAAAGGCTTTTTCATAATACATTTTGGAGACCTGTGTTGTACAACTTTACCGTTATAATTTATTTCTGAATAATTTTAACTACAAAATAATATATTAAATACAATGACAATAGTAGTATAATTGTAACAATATTCTTAATGTACAAATAGTGTGCTTAAAAAAATAGTACATTATTGTTATAATTTTGGTAACTAAGTTCGAATAAAATAAATTCCTCGAAGTTTCTGAAAAAATTATAGAATTTAATTTAATTTAAATTAAATTAAATTATATTAAAATTGTTTAAACTTATAGAGAAGAAAAAAAACATTTTTTATTTATTTTTTATTATAATTAATTGAAACCAAATAAAATAAAAACGTAGAGTAATCTATCCGTAGGCTATGTCCTGGACACCCTGTAATCGTGACATATTATACACACTGCCGAAGTTAATTTTGACATGCGTTATAACGAATGATTGATGAACATCATCCGAGCAGCTATGAAGCTCTCATTTCCCTTAAAACATCGATACCGGATATTTTCTTCCTCGGGACCCTCCCCGGACAAAAACAGAGTGAAAGTACACACAGTAGCTGGGTCTCGTTAAGAGGTCAACGACGTAAGGGGAAAAATCCTTATGGTCGTTTTTTTTCTACCGCTCGCTGTGTGATTTTTCACACCGTTTTTTCACTAAATTTCACGAGTTTTCGTGCGATCAGTAAACGTCGTACTTTTTGACTCAGAAAAAAATGTATGCCCGCACGATTAGCAGTGAGTGATTTTGGTTATTAGTTTCTTCCGAAAATAATTGTTTTCGATTTTTTGGCGAAATGTTTTCGTAAAAATCATCGAATATAATATTATAACGTGCATGTTATTTGAACAATCATAATTAATATCATAATACACATTATATTATTATTTTTATGATAGTTATACTATGAATACTGACATTTTAATTTTTTTTTAAATTTATTATAACTATAAATTATTCCTTTTTTTTTTAAAAAATAATGTTTAA
>NC_042495.1:2829010-2831587 GCF_005508785.2 Acyrthosiphon pisum | reverse complement strand
ATTGTTTATCAGATATGTTTTGTAAAACAGCACTATCACCTCTTAAATATTCACTCCTTTATTCTCATCCTGAAACGTGAAAATAATATTTATAGTTTCTTTATCATCAACAATATTTTATCGAGTAAAAACTAATGTCTAGAATTTATTATTTTTAAGACTACCGGGGTAGACCTTTTGGTTAAAGACTAAAAATTACCGAGGTCAATATTTTATTCTGAGTTATATCAGCGTTGAGAAAATATTTAAGTTCTCGAATCCTAATTTGTTTGACATTCGTCCTATCTACGTGTTAGTTTAATTTTTAAACAAGTCCTTGTAATAAAAGTTGAGACAGTGTATTTGTTCAAAAATTTTTATATTATGCTATAAACTTATAAATATATTAATTTAAGTAACTAAATAGTTCAACGCGTGTTTCCCTCATCCCTTTACTTTAATTATTATGGTATAGGTGCCCCTTTTTGCACAAACACTCGTTAACATATAACACATATTAGTTGTTCCTTTAAAATCAACCTTTGAAGTAAATTTGACTTATTGTTACTTGTAGGAATACCCGAATACCATTTGAAAACTTATTGTTATGACAGTATGACGCATACATCGTCCTCCGTTAATCCTGTCATAAATTAGCAATGATAAAAAAGTATTAATCTAATAATCTATATATTAATACGTCATAAAATATTCATTATTGGAGCATTTCGAGGGAAGTGTATTATATTTATTAACCACCTGACATCCATTGTATTATGATATAAGTACAATATTAATATAATATGACAAAATATTATACATCTGCGTTTGTAGTTGTTCAACAGTTATATCTTACAATTATAATAATTTTTATTTTTCATACAATTAGATATCACCAACTTTTATGTTTATACTAAAAATTACGTACTTGTGTCAATATGTTTTTTAGTCGAGTTAAATCATCGGCATTAAGAAAATTTTAAAGTTCTTGAATCCTAATTTGTTCAACATACCTTTGTGTTGGTATAATTTTCCAAAAGATTCCTTGTAATAAAAGTCGAGACTGTGTATTGTTCAAACATTTTCATTTGTTATAAACTTATAAACATATTTATTCAAGTAGGTAACCAAATAAATAAATAATTAAACGTGCGTTTTTCTCTTCTCTCGACTATAGTTATAGCATAGGTTCTCTTTTTTGGACAATTGCTCGTTAACAATATGTAGGTAACAAGTATAATACATTGGTAGTTGTTCCTTAAAACCAACATATTGATCACAAACATAAACACCTTTGAAGTCAAGTCGCCTTTTTGTTACCTGCAGAAATACTATATAAGTAGGTAATCGTTTAGTTATTACAAACTAACTTGTTATGACTTGTGGCAGTTTGCGTGCGGTCGTCTTCCTTCGTTAACCCTGTCATTTACGAATAATAACAACAAATATAATAATATAATAATATTATACATTTGCGGTTATATAGTTTAACAGTTATTTCTTAAATTTTTATTTTTTGTTTTTGTTTTTTATACAATAAGACCTTTCTAGCTTTCATACTTTATACTATAATTCGTTATTATATAGGATTTAATAGTGGAGAACTCGTGACTGAAATTAAAGGGTTTTCTTTCAAATCGTAATTTCTTTATAATTAATGTATAATATTGTGATATTATAATAACAAGGGTTTTTTTTCCGAGTGACTGTTAGAGTTGGATTACATTTTTGAGCGAATCAGGAATGTTATGAATTCGAATTAGTAAATAATTATACATTTACGTTTAAGTGGTTCTGACTTTCTGAGTGATATTATTAAAATGTATAAAAAAGTGTAGGTATATAATATGTAAATGTAAATGTAATAAAATATATGTTTAACCAAAAATATTTTCTCATTTCGTCTAGAATAATATTATTGGTAAGACTAAACTCACAAGTCCATCCCGCAACGTATCTTAGAATGGAGGAATTACCATCGATATACAATTGGCTTAAAATTATTGTTTTCAACATTTAATATTATGTATAATTAATAATAATAAACGTGATGGCAAAAATTGAAATTACAAGTAACAGCAAACTAACTAAAAGTATTAAGTTGGTCAAGATTTGAACTTTAAATATCTTTAAAAAAATTACACCCATGTAATTTTCTATATTTTTAAATGTAAAAAATACTGAAAAGTTTCTACGGTTTTATTTTTTTTAATCTCAGCAAAATCGATTTTGTCAAAATCTGGTGTTGCCTAAATATCTCATATATTATATATATATATCAGTTATTTCGTAGTTTTTTTTATTTTGTAAAGAACTGGAAACTTTCTACTTTTGAATTCTCAAAAAATAAAAAAACACACTTCGGCGTAAACTTAATATCGCTCAGAATCCAAAAACTAATTGTTTATTTTTCGATAATAATAGTACTTTCAAATATTGATTAAATACCTAAGCATTTTGTGTCACACTATGAAACATTAAACATAAACAACTATAAACATAGGTACCTAACCATTAAAAATTAAAACGTTAACGATCATGCTGATGATACCTTGAGTTTTGCAAAAAAGTTTATTTTGAAATAACGACCAGTTCGGT
>NC_042495.1:2828689-2828910 GCF_005508785.2 Acyrthosiphon pisum | reverse complement strand
GTTCAATGTTAAAACTTAAAATAATTATACTTGGTATACATTATGAATGCAATAATCACATATTAATATAGATTGATATGGTATGGCATATATTATATTGCGACACATTATATGATGAGGTTACGTGTTGTAGTTGATATTATCATATTCGTTTTACGTGTATAGTTAATGACATAATATATGCACAAATAAAAATTACTAATGACCGTTTTAAATTTTTT
>NC_042495.1:2813097-2828589 GCF_005508785.2 Acyrthosiphon pisum | reverse complement strand
TATAAATTATAGCTAACTTAAATGTAGGATGTATAGGTACCTTGCAATGAACCCGTATCAACTTCAATCACATAAATGAATGAAACGATAATGACATAAAAGCAATTATTAGTTATTGCACTAATAACTTCGCATCGACATTGCACGGCGAACACGGGTAGGATGATACGAGACTAAAAAAAAAAAAAAAAAAAAAAAGAGAGACGTTGATCCGTTTTTAATTTGGATTATTAATTAGATATTAATACGTCAAAGTCTTTCCATAGACCTACCATACTATATTGACAACGCATATTCTAACACACGCAATATTGGATAGTGAAGTAATGTGAAGTTCCCTTGTCTATAATATATGATAACATATCAATGCGTACCGTCGCGCGTCGGTTATATTATAACCAATTTATTATTTAATGCGTGGCGGAAAAATTCTGTAGTGCGCTCTTTGCAGAGATCGAAATATCGAAAGTAGATTTTTGATAAAAATGTTCCTTTTTATACATTTGATAAGTTCTATATACAACACGCTAAGAATGTTACACACGTCAACGGTTAATCTTGAGAAGGGTTATACCATGTGTTATACCAAATGCAGTATCCCACCAATGGTTTCGGAATGTTATCATCAACCTCTTCTAACACATATTATTATTTTCTGACCCATACATACATAATATTTTAGTGATATGCAATTCTCAACTGGATTCTCTTCCTTCCTTGGCCTTATACCTACAATGTGCACAAATAATATTATATACGCACGGCAAGTGAGTCAGCTATCATTGGTAAAAACCGTAAATTTATTTTATTTTTTATAAGCAGCACCTATAGTAACTTTTTAAATGATAATATATCTGTACTCACGAAGAAATCGACGTGGAATTTGGGCACTTATTTCGCACAGGCATCGAACGAGGCTGTGTTTTATTTTTTATTTATTTACAATCAATAATAAGTCAATCACTTAAGAAATCGATTCCGAGGATATATCCCAGTAATACTATAATTTTTTTTTTCGTCCACGGTTAATCTCGAGAAGGGTTATACCATGTGTATAGCTGTGGTACCAACTTCAGTAACCCACCAATTGTTTCGGAATGTTATCATCAACCTCCTCTAACACATACTATTTTCTGACCACACATACATAATTCTTTAGTGATATGCAATTCTCAACTGGATTCCTTCTTTGGCCTTACGCCCATAATATACACCATAATAATATATACACGGAAAATGAGTCACCTATCATCGGTAAAAAACGTGAATTTATATTATTTTTTATAAGCAACACCTATAGTAACTTTTTAAATGATAAGATATCTGCACTCACGAAGAAAGAGACGTGGAATTTGGGCACTTATTTCGCACAGGCATTGAACGAGGCTGTGTTTTATTTTTATTTATTTACAATCAATAATAAGTCAATCACTTAAGAAATCGATTCCAAGGATATATCCCAGCATTACTATTATTATTTTTTTGTTCAAGTAGTTTCATTAATTGTAAGTGCTTATAAAACAAAGATAACGCGTATAATGAAACATGAATCTTAAAACTAAAAGAAAATAATAGGTTAACAATTTTTGAAAATAACTCAACATATAATAGGTATAGAGTGACCCGGACGTATTTGTTATCGATCGATTTATCGTATTTAATATTATAATTGTTGAAAATCATAAACATATAAGATGTACATAAAATCAAAAGGTCACATAGTCTAAAAATTCATTAGGTAGGTACTATATTTTCATCGAGCACTCAAATTGGGGTCTGACATATATCGAGATTTAAATCCCACTGAAAAATTAATCATTCGATACAATATTTTTGTGCTGTAAGTTCGTATAATAACGTCACCACAATCGAACAAAAATAATCATATTACGCAATCGTTTCGGTATATTTTGATACGTTTTTTTTAAACATATGCTTCAATATGCGTTTTGCCAGTGATTCATTAATCACCCACATTTAATTAATTTAAGTTTAAATAATATTTACACATGTACGTAATACAGTTATCAAGTTATGTCGTATCAGCTAATATAATAATATTATAAGCGTTGTGCAACCATGTATAGGCCTACTACATAAATATAAAACAATTATTTGCATTTATTATGCAAATGTGTGTTGTGCATTTTTATTTTAGTTAGGTCGTATCTCGTCATTGTTTGAGTGTTAAAGCATATGTATAGTATAATATATTATACATAATTGTTTTCTGATATTACGGAAAGCGTGAAAATAAAAAATGTATTGCATGTGTCGACGATGAATTAGGTTTAACCAGTTGAATTGGAAAATGTTTGATTTTGTTTTCAATGAAATATTAACATATAGTGAACGTTTTATTTTTTATCCAAAAGATCTTATTTACATACGTCTCATATTATTACAGCGTGCATAGGATATAATAAATCAAATTTCCTTTAGTCAATCGGAGTGATGAAGAGGCGGGGGGGGGGGGGGGAGCATAAACTTGTCTTTCAATAAAATAAAGTGCTGATACTCTATATAGTTGAGCGGGTATCTTTAAAACGGAAAGAAATGATAAATCGACGAATCCGAAAAAGATCAAATCGGATTTCGGTTAACCAAAAAATGGTCAAAGTTCTTATTTTTTGTTTTTAAAAAGAAACCCTTGTGCTTATGCTTACATCTATCCAGTTATTTTTTTATCGAAAACAATAGACTCTATGGGAAATTTAAAAACGAGGTATTATATTCAAACGTTTTGTTTGTTTTATAATATATTATAATAGTATGTAGATACTGGCCCAAAAGGGACGACCCCTGTCGGTTGTCGAAGAAAAATGCACACTTCGTCGTTAAGCCAACAACCTTACTCTTTTATCCGTTCGTGACGGGTTCTAAAACCTTAGGAATATGACGTGACGTGAGTTTAATGTTTAGAAAATAATTGATTAAAATTATAACAATACGAGTATGTGTGTCGCACGCAGACAATCAGCTGGTTCAGTCCGCAAACCGAAAGGCGAAATAATATTATGCTGTTTGATTATTCTCGACAAAAATAATTTTCCTTCAGGTCAGATTGGACCAGTCACATGACGAGTTTGACTCCCCCAGTCCCCCCCACCGCAATATTTTCGAGTTTGACCAATACTTGGCCGTTTTTACACTATATGCCGTTTCCGTCGTCGGCACCACATACTACTCGAATGATATTGTATAATAATTGAAAATGAAAAAAAGACCCATAAATAAATATTAATCATGCCATGTTCGATATAATATGTCGACAATAATTATAATTATGAGACAAAACGTGAGATTCATGTAAATTATTAGAATTTAAAATATCTGTCTCAATACTTTTACCACTTATATTATGACTATAATAACATAATAAATTATAATATTGTAATAATAAAATGTTTTTATTTTTTATTTTTTTTATTTTGGTATAAAATTCCGCGATGAGAATATTACGTTCGCGTGAAATTGTGTTAACGTCGTAGATGCTTACCTCAATAGCTCAATTTACAATTTCCAGAATGAAATTTTCCAAGTACTACTCTGAATAGTTTTAATTACCGTTTCTCGGAACACGGTTATTTATCCTTGAAACAAATTGTTATGGAGCAGTGTTATTTTTGAAAATCTTATTTACTAAATAGGTACATACATTTATTAAAATGGAAGTTATTATATTATATAATATAATTTACATAACATAACTTTTGTTGTACACTATTAACATTTAACTTGATACCTACCTAAAAATCGTTTAAAAATTATTAATTTATTTTTATTTTTAAATAATTATTATTATTATTAGAACTCGTTACATTGTTTATTAGATTTATGTACAATGTTCAAGATTTATATTCGACCTTTGCTACGAAATTAAAAATTAAAAACATTTTAAAATGAATGTTTTCAGAGTATTTTTTTTTTTTGTACACGATTAGAATTGTTAGTTCTTAATTGTAAGATTAAATCAAACTCTTACTCATCATACACAAAGAATAAATTATTCAAAAGAGAATGTAAAGTTTTTATTATAAAAGTAATACAATAATTATGATTGAATGCGTGGTTAGAGATTCTTAAAATATGAAGGCTTTGAAGTTTCTTAAATTAGAAATACCTACCTAGGTAAACTCAATTAATTACGAATGGTTAAAAAAACGTTCATTTAAATCATATTTATACTTACATTAAAGTATATCTCGTTGGTATACTTTTGAAATTAAGTATTATTTATGTTGATTTAATACGCAAATTGTTTTTTTATTTTAACAAACATTAATTTATATTTTATTATACTATTATGTATTCTGTAATTGAGTGGCTGACGGCTGTTTATATTTTTAGAAATTATGACATAATTTTTTTTTGTGGTTATAGCAATGCTTAAGGAAAATTACATTTTATATAAATCAATTTTCATCTATTAGTATATAAATCATACCTACATAAATGACCACGTAGTGTCTTATAAGTTATATTTAAAAGAAATCAGATTTACTAATTTTCAAAACTTAATTATTATTATTTATATGAATTAAATCTTTTATTAATCTACTGAAGCGATTGATAAATTAAAACAATTATTATGCCATTCTAAACGATAAATGAAAGTAATGTCTTAAAACAAGTTATGATAAATATAGGAATATTAAAATAATAAATTAGGTAAATCATGCGTGATTTTACTACAAATATTATTTTTGAACTTATAAGTTATTGCTGAAAAATGTGCTTGGGTCGCAGCTGCTTTCGTATTTTGAATTTATTTAACTTATGAATAAATTTAAATTACCATTTAAAGTTACAACTTTAATAACATTTTTGAACCTTCTTACGTTATTATGACAAGAAAAATGTTTTTACAAAGGTATTAAACATAAAATTACTAAAAATATTAATCAACCTATATTAGAATACAATAATAATTTAACCGTTACCTAATAGTTGTTATACGCATGGCATAGATTTCGGTGGTGGCTTAATGGTCGATATAGAACCGCAAAATATTAATCTCAGTGAAATATAATCATTTTTTTTTTTACTTATTTATACTGTCAAAAAAATATCTTAACCGTATCAATTTATTCAATATGTCGAATTTCGATACGAAATGATATTATAATGTCGTTTTGTACGAATGTGTGGCGCCTATAAGTATTACAATGTTCATTGTACCGTTAAAACTACGTAGGTATTGGTTTTGTGAAAAACGACTACTTACCTATTCCGAAATTGTTCACTCAATAGACCGACCCACAGAGTCTAATCACGTATCGACGAGTTATAAAACCCACTATAAATAACAAGACAGTTCGATGGATTTTGATTCCAGAATTACTTATACCTACACGAAAAGCCGTCTGCATTTCTGTTTCATCGAATTTTGAAAATCGTTCGTAAACACGTCGTTAAAAACCGATAGTGTGCAGTAAATAAAATAATGAATATTATTATTATGTATTTACGTGTATGGCAATAATTTATGTTTATCACACTGCAGTTACAATTATTTCCGATCGGAAGTGTTTTTCGGATATTGTGATAATAATATTATATTTTATCATTGCTCTCGCGCAATAAAAATACACGACTATCGAGTCCCGAGTTAAGGGAAATGAAACTCGGATTCCGTATAGTTCATGCCGTTCAGCTTTTTAAATTTGTAGGTAGCTAGGTAGGTAAGTACTGTAAATATATGACCGGCACATTAATAATTGTGATAACGGTTAAGAGATACCTCTGAAACCGACATTTTAGTCATGTATGGACTTATAATTTTGCTATTAAACAGTGTTACTACAATCGATATAATATTATTATCTTCCACGGGAACGTTAAAACTATTTTATTGTAATGCGGAACGCACCGCGATGACTACCTATGCGAATGAACTATGGTAAATGATAATATTATTTTGTATACCGTACATCGGTGATCGCGTATAATAACAATATTTTAAATATTAGGTACCTATAATTAATTTTTCAACTAAGGATTCGACAGCTGAGGTCATTAGCCTGTTATTGTGGGCGGTGTATTTAAACACGTGTATGTGTGGCAAAGATTTGTCACTCAATACCGGAGTGGTCACCCATCCGGAAACTAGTGACTCCGGCTGGTGCGTACATTCAGAAAACGGTTCGTGACTGAATGCAAACAATGTACCGCACCACACCACCCTACAATACTATAAGTAGTGTTTTTGACGTATGAATTAAAATCTAAAAAAAAGATGTTCCATTACGACGTTATGTATAATTTAGGTTAGTTTTAATACCTCATTTCAGTCGTTTAAATATTATAATTTACAATATAAATCGTTGTCAACCATTGATCACTGCAGAAGTTGTATGTGTATATATATTGCAGGGGTTGGCCAGCGATAAGAGAGCCGCACAATATAATGGAAAATAATATGAATAGGTAGCAGTAAAAGGAATAATTGGTCCTATTATTATATTATTAGTAAAAATATATTAAGACGCGAGCTTCGGTTTGGCCACCCCTGGTATACTGTCTTTTTCGGCATATACCATGGTCCAACGGACTAGCCATTATTCTTTTTTAGAGTCGCGTGTATAACAATCATGAATTCGATCATAGAACCATTACGTCAAAAACTTTCAATTAAACGAAAAATACACAGGACATTAACGCCACATAAACAATTGAACACAACACTAAATTTACGGCGAAAAGTTAAGACCGATAACGTCCAATGTTATAAAACAGTATTTTCTTGGTAAAAAAGTATCCCCGTAACGGGAACCTTATTAATTTTCATTTGATTTTACCGCTCTACTTTAGTATTTGAAAAATTTCGAATTTATGATTTTAAATAATCGAGTATAGGTAATTTTACGTATCTATTTTAATTTTGAATTTAACGTTTATTTAAGAATTTTAACGATGATCCATATTTTTAATTTATCATACTGAATCATTATAATATATAATGTATTTATTGAAATTTAAAAGTTCAACACAATATTATAGAATACTGAAATAATTTATTTTTGACTACCTACATTTTTTTTCTTGTAAATCTGTAACTATTAAATTTTACAATAATTATAACTTATACAACAAGTATGGATTTTCTACATTAATATGTTAAATGTGCTTTTTGTAGAACAATATTTCTAAAGAAAATTGTTAAAAATATTTTATTTTGCTGAAAACAAAAACAGTCGTGTCTCACTGCAGCGTATATTTCAAATTAAATATTTCACCTGCCACACGACAAATTTATGATTTTTCACTCGAGATAGTACCTACTATACTAACTGAATTATTAAAGTTATTACTTAAAAACCACATTGTTTTCTGTAATTTTCAAACCACGTTTTTCCGTAATTCTGTCCAACGTACTTTATTTAACGTAATCCAATTCTGAGTAGGGTGAGTAACCTAAATATTTAGGACAAATGAATATAAGGATTAGTGTGAATATACCAAATGTGGGGACGCGAGGGTTCATTATAAAGTATTTTCGGCCACGGACCAGTTTGAGGTTAAGCGGTCAATAAAGAGCGTATTATAAAAAGGGACAACCTCTAAAGCTACAAACTGCAGTAATGGCGTGTAAATTGAACCCATATCGGCTAACAAAGATTTCCTCTAAAAAGAAAACAATACACACACAGACCTCTTTAAATACTCTCATAGTCAATCCAAATTTCAAATTTTTATATTCAAAATTGATGTTTAGTAAAAATATTAATACCTATTGATATGACGATCCAAGCCCCAAGTATTTTTTTTTCTATGAAATAGTTCTTAATGCGTCGTAAACAATATTAGAGTTTAAAAACCAGTAGTACTATTCCCACGTATACGGTTATATTTTATTAACTATCTTGACATAATATTCATTTATATTTGACCTAGTTGTGTATTATAAATGTTTTTCGGTTGTTAGCTTTGAGATGTATTCACAATGCACATATAGACATATTGTAGTACCTATAGTACTTACGATAAATTAATAATCTGTTTTTGAGTTATAAGCTAATAATAATATTATAGAAGAGTCAAGAGTCAAGACAAATATGAATCGAATTGTATTATTATCAATAAACGAAAATATAAAAGTGCTTTTGTTATTTCAAAGGGTAAAAAAAAACAACAAAATTACCGTTCATATAAAATTATTAAAAAAAAAACTAAAAAGTACAGTTCATGCTTAGTTCAGCAGCAACAGTTGCAGTTGTAACCAAGTCAGTATAAGGAAAATAAAGAACGCATATTTTTCTTCAAATTATTCTAACCGTCCCGGAAGTAGAAAAACTTGGTGGCAACAAAATAAAATAAAACTGTTCCACAAGTAATAATTACACGATGTAAAATACAAGTTTATTTTATTGTTTACATTTTCATACTGCTGCGTCCGAATAATAATTTTTTTGTCGATCGATTTTAATTTAATTTTTAATCTTATAATATAATACACGTTGTTTATTGGTATAATGGACTAAATTGTAATTACACAAAGTGAAGCGTTATCACATATATAGCAATAATACCTTCGAATAATAAGTTTTGTAAGAAACCCAGAAACTAAAGTTTGCAATTTTCCAATTGTCGAGTTGGGTAGAATTGAACTGATGTCACAATGGAGCCCGGCCCCGTGGACAATTTCCCATCTGAAAACCTATTCTTTACTCATCTATAGAAAAAAAAACTTTTTCTAGGTAACCTTTTTCCCTATAGCAATTTATTGAGATACCAATTATGGATATCGAATAGAATATATCATCATCATTGTAATTCTTTCTTTGTAGTGGGCGCAAACAGCGTCGGTAGACATATTAAAGTAGTACAATTATTATCTTATTATTGTGGCAATCATTTTTAATTTTGAACAAGTCAAAAAATTACTAAATGCGAAACTTAATAATGGGTACAGTGATTTTGATTAGATTTAGATGAAGAAATATTAATTTACACTATAACGTAATATTTATTTAGTTATACTTTTTCTACAGTCCATCGAGTCAAAAACGAGCTAAAGACGTAGGTACCCATTATATTAATATTGTTTTCACCATTGTTCAGCTCATTGGTTCTAATACATTTTTTCAGTTATTATATTTTACTATACGAGTTGTACTTATATTTTGGATTATTTGTTTTTGTCAATACTTTAGGAAGATAGATAATTTAACCTTTTTAAAGTTATCAAATTTTCATTTCTAAATAATATCAAATTTTTTGTTATTTTTAAATACTTTATATTTATATTTTGATTAAGGTCATAAGACATAATATTATAATATTATAATATACACAATCACGTAAAAAATATTTAAAAAAAAATTGAATTAAATGTTTAACAAAATTACTCAATTATTGAAATATTCAAATGTATTATTAGAATAATACTTCATTGATAAGAAATAAGAATTACAACAATTTAGTTTAGTACATTGTAGTAAGGCAAAACTTAATGTTTATAGCACTTTTCATTATATAATAATGGAAAAAATAAAATAAATGTTCATCAATCCTTCATAATAAATCGGTAAGCTTAAATCTATAATATAAAAACATATTATTGCATTTAAAGGTAACACTTTCTGTTAAATAATTGACTTGATTTTAGTAGGTAACCTATGCCTGTTATTATGCTATTACTCTACAAAGTATAGTAGTTAAGTAACCATACTTGTTAGTTGTAGTAATATTGTTCGTTTACGAGAGACACTCTTAACACTTAAATCGTTTTGATAGTTAAAAAATATTTAACTGGTGTCAGGGGGTAAAATCACATTATTTCGTTTTGTACGAGTTGATGAATTTCAAGAATTTCGTATTAACGTCAAATATAAGTACTTACACAATATTATACCTACTACGACTTTTTATTTGAACACCATTATATTAATATAGATATAGTGTAAATATGAATGAAATATCGAATTGAATCATTTTACACGTCTTAGCAAAGGAAAAACATAAATATATTAGCATGTATTTACTATTTGTATGGCACAGAAATTAATGTTGCGTAAATGGACTGCTTGTGAACGCAATGTATTAGAGCATTATAACATATCTGTATAAAGGTAGGTATATTAAACCCTACTCAAAGTCATACTTTCTCAGTGCCTATATTTATCTATTATAAAGATACCTACTATACATGTATGCAAACATAAATTATGTTAATTTTTATATTTAAATTTGTGTGTGTGCGTGTGTGTGCGAGTGCATTACCTAAATCATAGTTTGTTCAGTCTTCAGTGTAATAATATGTGTCTTAGTGATATGAGCTGGGCGGTGATAAATTTAATGCACTAAAAAAAAAACCATAAAATATGCACGCGCTTATCCGCCAATATACCGGGAAATATGAATTACGAGTATAAAACATAAACTAAAATCATATTCGTAGACGCATTCGATTGGTACTCGGTTGGTCGAGTCGCATCTTGTTAAAGTACTATACAAAAACTCTCTGTAATATATTGTGCAGATAAGTACCTACCTTAGGATTACTTTATTGAAATTGTTATTATATTTTCTAACTCGAATTTCATTCGGTGCGAACGTTTACATTTTTTTTTTATTTTAAACTTTTAACTCAACTATTAACTACTGTCCGTATACTACCGCGTAATGATGACGTATCCACTTTTCATTACTTTTTATAATTTATAGATAATTAAAAATAAAACCCATTGATTATATTATTAAATTTACGATAAGCAATTTATATGCGCCTGCCATTATCATTAAATTTTAAAATAATAATCGGACAGTTATGTCGGATTATATTTCATTTGCAATGGTAATTAATAAAGTACAGAAGTTCTATAAAAAATAATTAATATTAAAAACGCCGGCGGCGGCGGGGCCCGTGGTTTGGCGACATTTTTTATGACGAAAAGTTTTTTTTTTTTTTATAATTATTGAACTTACTTTCTTTGTTTTTTCTATACCTTCTCGTCTTTGTTATCACCTTGCCAGCCACTAATTAATGGCTACATTTTTCGTTGTAAATAAAACGATAACATTTAATAAGAAAAAAAAATGTCACGACTGTGTCTATATCACCATCGACACGCTGTATGCGTTGCTTATATATTAATTGTCGTGGAATGGGAATAGCAATTCCGCGTTTGTGTGCAAAGAGGAGTGAACTGAAAACGAGTGGAGTAAAAAATTCTAAATAATTGACAGTAGTGGCGGTGACGTTGAGACACAACACTGCAGTAGCGGTGTACATTTGGTACTCGTCGTCACTGTCGCAAGTCTCCGACACAGGATTTACTGGTAAATGAATGATAAAGTCATTAGAGAAGTTCTCAGTTGTTTGGTGAATAAATCAACGACGAAAAACAGAAAAAATAATAATAATAATAATGGTAATAAGGCGGCGGCGTAAAAGTCGTAAAAGTGAAATAATTTACAGATGTTTCCGCCTTTCCATTTGTGTGTATATATACATACAATATACATATAATATGATAATATTCGTTTTTCTTGAAATCAGACAGACGTTAATGACTTAATGTCCTATAATTTTTGTTTGACGATAGCGAACGCCGCGATCCGTCGTTTTACCACAGACACACAGTACTATAATATATTATATATATGTAGACCCTGTAACTAAATAATTTATTGTAATATATTGCGGTTGAATTTTATAATTCCAAAGTTATTTATTGTTCCGCCAGCACGCGACTCGTCTCCGCGGCATAATATTGTATTTAATTTTCATCAACTAAATGTCTTTAGGGGTGACACTGAAGTCAAAATGATTTTATTGGCGCCGGTGGCTCACGACTGGCAAAGTTCAAAAAATCGAACTACATCGCAGTGGCAAATCTGCAGCCTATTGAGTGAAGAATTATTTAAATATACTTTACTATACACTACGCGCGCATGGACTTATTTAAATATAATTTAAATTATTTTAAGGATTTTTTCTTTCTTTTTATTATTATTACTATTAGAGTAGACGCCCTAACCATAATATTATGTTAATTCGAACTGGGAAAAAAAGGGATTTGGCAAGGGGTTTTTTTCGGTTATTGGAACATTATTCTCCAAGGAACAACATATTGTACGACTTACAAACGTATCTCACTCTCATGGTATACATTTATGCACAAATATATAATAACAAAAGATTGAACATTGAAATGATTGAACAAATAAATTATGATTTATAAATTAATAATTTATTTGTTAGACGAATGTGGCATCGTTAAACTATACGAGCTCGTGTATATAATAATATGAACAATAGCGCCGAATATTATATTTATAATACATTTTTATTAAATTTTTATATCTTCAAAACTTGCTACTAAAAAGATACTTTTTCAAGTGAGTAGTTACGTCTACGGTCTACCTACTTAGGTTATTGTGGTCAACAAAATTTCCCGTATCATATAAAAATAAAAAATAGGTTTGATTAAAAAAATTATTCTCTGGTCGATATGGTTAATATTGGAAATAAGGTAACTAACTCATCGTCTACACTACCGAAGATTGACTCGAACGGAACAACGGTATATACCAGCTATAGGCGATGAAATATTTGCACGTGTTTAACGAGAATGATTCGTCTACCATCGATTTGAACCGTTGTCTGTTTGCCTGTTTTGATACTACGGAAATAACATTTTGCCTTGTACTTAGAAATCAATTTTATTCTCTTTGTTTAGGATCTCCGTTCTGGTGTTTGCTGGACATTGTGCCGATCAAAAATGAAAAACGAGAAGTGGTGTTGTTCCTGGCTTCGCATAAAGACATCACGCACACGAAAATGGCTGAAATGCACGTGGGCATGGACTACGATCCAGGTAATATAACAGTCGTCGTACAATATTTAGATACATAAAACGTCCCGTGGGATTTAAGGTATTGCTATTGATGTAAATGTATATTACGGACGGATATCCATTGGAGTTTCCGGTCGAGTTAACGGCTTAAAACAGCTACCTATACAAATATTTATTTCCCGAGCGCATTTGGTCGGGAAGTTTATTTTCTTGGGAATCCAAAGATACGTAGGGACGTATCATGGGTATATTGATAACCCACGACATTTAAACTGTTTGGAGCAATACAAATATTAAAATGTTAACTTACCTATTCATATTTAGCTGTCATTTTTTTGTTCGCAACATTTTTCGTCGACACGAGTAATCATTGGCATTTATTTGTGAATTTACATCGCGTAGGTATTATCAATAGTTTCTCGGCAAACATAAGAATATACATGTGATATATTTAAAACCGACGAATGAAAAGCAATTTCGAAGTAAATTACTATTACCTACTTTCATTATACGTATAATGTTCGTCCCATGTACATTATAACTTATTACATCGTATGTTGCATAATAAAAAAAAAATAGTATGACCTATCAATTGTTGCAGTTTCGTTCTAGGTTCAATCAAATTACTTAAAAGGTTTTTTGAGAATTTGTATTTATTTTATTTTACGAACGCTGCGACAAGCGTTAATTGTTCAGGTAAAGTTTGATTGAAAAGAAGTATAATATGGTGAATATAGAAAATACGAATTACAAATTGAAAACTATATACAGTGAGTAACAACAAATAACGTAACGGAAAGTATCGAGGTCTGATTGAAGTTGGAAAGTCTATTATGAGGTACAGTTTAATGTCATTGGAAAATAAAAGTTGTTCGCAAAAGAAATACAATTCAATAACAAGTGAACAAATAAGATGGATAGAATAGAGATAAGATGGCTAAAGCATGGGTTACATAAGATGGTATGATAATGGTATCGGAGAGGATATCGTTGGTAGAGACAAATTGTATTTGTGTGGTAAGGTATGACACAGGCCAGGAGAGTATAATGGGATCACCATTGCCAAGATTATCTAGGTTATTTATTTGAAGCCAGTAGTCAACCGTATTGAGTGCTTTTTCAAAGTCGGTGAATAAGTAGCGTAAACTTGGAAATCAACTTTGAGATTATCAATCTATTCTTGATGATAGATTTACGGGCTAAAATCCAAGCTGACTATCAATAATTATGAGATGATCGAGAAGGCTCCCGATACACGAGTCAAGACGTTCAAAACATTTAGCCAGATATTGGAGAATGTAAATGGACCTATCACCAATAGTTCGAAAACATCGGTTGTGCTACCGGATTTAAGGATATAGAGTAGAGTGACTTTAGAGTGGTTTTCCACACGACGGGGTACATTCCTTCGTTTTGGAAACGTCAAAAATTAAGAAAGAGAGGATGAGACGACAACGACGTACGATAGTAGTAACCTAAGTCGGAAGAAATGTTATCTGATTCGATAGAATGGTTGTTCTATTAATGAATGGAAAGAGGAGAGGAAATTAAAAGATTAGTTTTTGTCATGTTCTCTATTAGAAATGAGTAGGTGCCAAAGGAGGGTTGAAAACTGGGGAAAATAATTTAAATAATATATAGCACGAAGGGAAATCCGTTACCTCGTCAGAAATATTAACAGTGTTGCCACCTATTTATACATTCAACACATCTGTTTTAACGATTAACCCCCATTAACCAAATAATCATAATAATATCATTCGTTTAAAGTTAGTAATGCCATCTATACATTGTAATCACATTCGGGTATCACATTCAGTTTGTGTCGGTACGATGTTTATAGATTGTATCGCTTTTCATTACTGTGCCAGTTATTTTAACGAAACGATGTGATTGTAATATATTTTGAACTCTAATGCAATATTATACTGTATATAGTGACTACAGCGAAAAATGTTTTATGCTGACAATATAAATATATATTATTATCTTTAATATTCTTGTTTAGATAATATTTCTCTATTGAATATAATTTTTTAATCGATTTCACCATTCGAATACAACGAATTTCAAGATTGATCGATTAAGTCGTATCGAATTAATTTATGCTTTAAATCGGGGCTTCAAAACGTTATTTATAACGTTATAACGGAAAATTATGAAAACAAAAATAAACGAAATCAATAAACGAAAAATGAAAATAATCATTAAACATAATAAATCATTAATCACAATTAATGATTAAAAATAAACAGTAAACGTAACATAAAATAATTGCAAATAACGTTATTCGAAATGCTTGCTTTTTTATGTTGAACTTAACATTACTATGGTTTTTAAATCTTGTAGTCTATATAAGTATAAATCTTATAAGTCATAACTATGAACAATTCAAAGTTGGAAAACCTATGTTAACAGTAATTTATATTTCATTTTATTTAATTTTTATCCCATTTTGTTTGATAATTAATATTGAATTTGATAGAATATTAGTTTATTTCTGTAATTCAAATTTCAATAAGATACAAAACTGCAAGCGCATTGTTTGGTGTACATACCTACCTACTAAATACTTGTATAACATTAACATTATTAAGCCATTTCAAGTTGTATTATTGTTATAAATAATTTTTTTTAATAAAATCTATTATTTCATCTTTCATTCATGCCACAATATTTAAGTAATATT